>NC_027756.1:32686519-32697771 GCF_000695525.1 Brassica oleracea var. oleracea
CCTCCTGCTGCCGAATACCACGATCCCATGCTATGCACAGGCCATAGTACACACCCCACAATTTTGCTAATAGAGCAGAGCAAATGCCAATGTTAACCGCAAAGCCCCTTTCCCATGTCCCGTACTTGCCCCGCACAACCCCTCCCGCAGTAGCCAGACCAGGATTACCTCGAGCTGCTCCATCCGTATTTAGTTTATACCAGCCACTCTCAGGACACTTCCATGCTATCTGCTTCTCTACCCGACCCCCAGCAACTGATCTCTTACTTAGGATCTTGTTCGCGTCCATCACTTCTCGGGCTTTATCTCTAACATACTTCACTCTATCTCGACATTTCCCTATATCACCGAAAACATACCCACATCTCCATTTCCAACACCACCACACCGTAACTGCAAAGATTGTTGGCCACTGGCTCCCATTTCCTGACCTATCACTCGCAAGATCTAAAACCCTCAGAATTTTATGAAATCCCTAGTACAATAAGGCCCCCTTAATAAAAACTGAATAATGATGTTAGCTTAAACAACCTAGTTATATGAAAAACAAAAAAAACATGCTAGAACTGAAATTATTTATATATTTTTTAGATTAATCTGGGGCATCCCAAACATATGGAAGGATCCCAAAGAGAAGTGCAGTCCATTTTACTGAAAATGGAAGGGTGCAGACTAATTATTTATATATACTAAATAAAATATGATATATTTATAATATCAATATGAATAAAATGAAAATGTTGGATCACATATAATCATAATCATGCTTAATTACTGTTCTAATTTTTCTTATGTTTACCATTTACTCTTCTAATTTTTTTAGCAAACAAATGACATGAAAGAATCAACCTGGGGTATTAATTATGGGTGCACAACCTAAGTTTAATCATCTAATCTAACAAATTTTTACTTTACTTTACTTTTTACCAAATTTGTTTTTTTACTTTACTATTTTAATTAATATCTTGACTCAATGGAGTCGGTTGGCTTTAATATCTTGGATCACTCATTGAATATAGAGGAACTTAATTTAAATTTACACAACCAAACAAACAAATTTGTAACCGAATTATGAATCAACCGTGTTAACGTATAAAAGAATTTATTTTTTATTGATGAAAACTACATCATGAAAAAAGAAGCATGCGAAATGAAATCTCTTTTTGCGAAATAAAAGAAGTAAAAAAATAAATTCTATTCACATCCAATATTAATTGCCAACATAAGGTGCTAAAATGCGATCGTCATCTAGATAATCGTACACGGAGATGCTCAACGCTTCCCTATAAGTTTAGGCATCAGATGCTTCAGTCTCAGCACCATCATCTTTGTTATGATCTTGAAAAGAACATTGCATAAGCTTATGGGCCGGAATTGCATTATTATTTCTGGCTTGCGGACCTTCGGAATAAGGACCAGCATTGCATCATTCATGCCCTCCGCGGGAACTCCCGTTTCAAAAAACTTCAGCCCAAACCTAGTCACAGACTCACCCACCACGTCCCAGGATTCTTGGTAAAAGATAGGTTGGTAGCCATCCGGCCCTGGGGCCTTGTATTTACCCATAGACCTCTCAACATCTACTCCCGAGAACTGTTTATTCAAACTCTCCAACTCCTCCCGTGTAAAATCAGTGAAACCTTGCTGAGGGAGTTTCTCCGTATGAAGGTTGAGATCCTCAGTCGAATACAGTCTCTTATAATATTTTGTAGCTAGCTTTTCCAGTTCCTCGGACTGATCCACCCAGCGGCCATCCTCATCTTTTAGCCTCTCTATCTTATATCTCTTCCGCCGTACTATTGTACTTGTGTGATAGTACTTTGTATTCCTGTCTCCCAGAACTATCCATTTTTCACGCGATTTCTGATACCACAATACCCCCTCCTGCTCCAGGACCACATCAAACTCTTTCTGCAGTACCACCTCCCTCAAGAGTAAATCATCACTTGGGTTCCTCTCCAACTGCTCCTGAATCCCCTTAATATCTCCTAAAATCTTTTCTTTTCGTTGAATGACATCTCCAAATATCTTCTTATTCCATTTTTTGAGTTTGGCTTTCAGAGATACCAATGCCTCCGGAGTACTCAGTTCACCATTCCAAGATGTCGAGAGTAGCTCTTTAAAGCCTTCATGCTTGAGCCACGCGGCTTCAAACCTAAACGGTCGCCTCTTCGGGTTCCCCCTCTGCTCAGGTTCTAGTTGCAGATTGAGAGGTGCGAGGTCTGATGCCAGAAACGGGAGGTGTGAAACCACCGCCTCCTGCCACCGTACTCGCGCTTGGGCATTGCATAAGACCCTATCCAAACGCTTCGCCACAAAGTTATGCGTCTCCTTCCCCCTTTTCCATGTGAATGTATTGCCCTTAAAACCCAATGTCCACCAATGCTAGCTCATTAATCCATTCCCCAAAAGCCAGAGAATCTGGTGAAAGCCTACCATTACCTCCAGTTCTTTCATCCAATCTCAAGATAGTGTTAAAGTCTCCACCAACCAACACCGGTTCATCAATATTCTCCAATACTCTTTTAAGCTGCCCCCAAAGCCCACTACGACGACTTACTGTAGGAGCAGCGTAAACAGCGAGGAGATGAATGCTCTGTGTCCCAATCACCACCCTGGCGTGAACAAACTGATCCGACGATTCCAATACCGTAAGAGCTCCCGCCTGATCTCTCCACAATAGCCAAATTCCACCACTTTGACCAGTGGCATCAACCCAAAAAGACTTATCAAATCCCAAATTCTGACATATCTTTCTCGCTTTTTCTCCACCCGCATGAGTTTCGAATAGCGTCAGGACGTCAGTATTAAGCTTCTTCAAAATGTACCGAATCGAGCGTCTGAAATTGGGTTTATTTGCCCCCCGGCAATTCTAGAATAAGCAATTCATCATCATCAATATGTCAAGGTATATACGAATTACCGGGGCCCCCTGTTATGCAAGAGACAAGATCCCTCCATCTCCTTGCAGGTTCGTCTGTGTACCAGCCATTTTTTGTTCCACCACGCTGATCGTACTCTCCATGGGGTTATCTACCTCTTCATCACGTAGTAGCAGAGTTTTAGATCTAGTCTGATCATTCTCCACGCTATTTTTGAACACACCACCAGCTCTCCCTGTTGTAGTATTTTCCACTCTCAGTCTCTTTCCAGATTCTGATAGGCTAATTTCTCCCTTTGTCGGCCCAAACACCAGCCCTCGAACAGGCCTATTATTCACTTTCTTGGGCTTTCCTCTACTACCCTCAATCAATTTTCTGTTAGCGGCCCACTTCTCCTTATGTGCTCCTTGTGAACTAGTTGAAGTACTAGCTTTCCCGCTAAAGATCAAACCTTCTTTCACTTGCGAGAGACCTTTACCTTTCCTGTTCTGAATATTCATGTCCTGATTCTCCTTATTCTCCTTATTCTCTTCACCAGTAACCATATCCTCCTTTGTTCCATCCACATTCATAGTCATCTCAAGGCTGCTATACTTGTTCGATAGTGCAATATTTGCGGTCTCCTTGATAATAGAGGTCTCATGAAGACTCTTCTTAGTTACCTCACCTGGTTCTCGTATCGCAATACCCACCTGCCTCGACACTTGCGTTCCTCTTCTCACTCCCTTTACTTGAGTAAACCCATCCTCCTGCGGAGAGATTTGTTTAGGTACCGATGTAGGGAGTACTGACGTCTCCGTCTGTAATGCCATACTATCCACTCTCTCCGCAATAGTTTTTGGACACCCATGGACTAGATGTCCGTATATTCCACATTTAGAACAGATTTCAGATAGCCCTTCATACGCTACAAAGTATCTCTCACCATTAATTAGCACTGTCCCTTTCAATGGCTTTGCTAAGTTGACTTCGACACAAATTCTTGCAAACCTTGCTCTCTCAAAGTTCAACGTGGTTATGTCTACCCGAACTGGCTTCCCCAAACCCTTAGCAATCCCCATCAGGATCGACCGGTGATAGAAGTTCACTGGGATATTTGTTAGTCTAACCCAGACCGGCGTTGTAGCAATGTCATCTCTTAAGGGATCAAATTCTGGTGACCAAGCCCTCACCATGAGATAACTACTGAAGACTCTCCATGGGCCTCCTGTCAGCGCCACCATATATTCATCCTCCTTTTCGAAACGGACCATGAAAAACTGCCGGGGCAAGTCCATGACGTACATTGCTCCCTTCGGATTCCATAACTCCCGTAACTTCCTACTCAAGGCAGATATCGCAACACTCCTTCCCAGAACCCTAACGATCATGCACTATTTCCACATCCCATTCATCGCTTCCAGCACCTCTGTCTCAATCGTGATAGACGGTTCACCATCTTCTCCATTAGGGAACTCCACTCAAAGTCTCTCCGTAATAAAGTCATCATCGATCAGTTTCTCCGGAACCGGCATCCCTCCCTCGCTCATCCCCTCTACCTTGGATGCATACGAGGGCACGCAGTCTGGTGGATCCCCTGGTGGTCTTGCTCTCTCTCCCACATCCATCATGGTCGCATCTCGATCTCCTGACTCTGAAGCCCTAGTTTCGCCAATCGCCGAAACCCTAACGCCGCTCATCTCTTTATTCTTTTATAACTTTGAAACATAAGCACATTGATGTGCCGTTTTACCTGAAATGAATAATTAAGAAATTATTAGAATAAGAGGAAAATGAATCTAAAATGAGAGAAAACATTTAGAAACATTTAGAATTAGGAGTAATCATAACTTTTATGTAATTATTTTGATCAGTGGAAGAACTGATCAACAACTGGAGAAGAAACAATGAAGAAGAAAGTAAAATTAAATAAGATAGAAAGGTAAAAGAGAAAAATAGTTATAGAACGTGATCTTTATTTTGTAAGTGTGTGAAATAATTTAGGGATTTAGTTTTTTTTTTTTTTTAATTTTTACGTGAAGTTCCAAAATCATTTTTAATCAATCTTATTTGTTTTGTAAATTTTTGTTTTGTCACGTGTCTAATTATGATTTGCTAGACGACTTGCGCTTTAGTATATAAGGGATTTGTTCCTTACTTGTCTCGACTTTTCAGATACTCATTTTTGTTAAGTCCAATATCAAGTAGCTGAGTTTTTCTAATTGCAATACAAGACAAGTAATAATAGTAAAAAAAAAAATTACTGACTCGGCTTTTAAAATTACTTGTTACTTATTTTGTGACTGAAAAAAAAATGATAATTAAACCATATAAATGGAAAAACAAAATCAGAAATAATATTATTTTGTTAAAAGAAGTAAACAACACATTCACATCGAGATGATTACGTCTTTTGTTCCTTTTTATTCTTTATAATATGTACAAGTATTTTGTTTAGAGTAACTCTCGTTTTTCCAAGCCTAATAGATAAAATAAATTTCATCTTTTTCTAGTAGACTATTATCTAGTAGAGTAAAATAAAAACTCAAAAATATTTCCACGTAATTCAGGAGCTCTTTTGTAAATAAGGGAAATTTTTGCACTATTTTGTAATTCTTGGAAGTTGATAAAAGCTCGTTGGTAATTTATCAGGAGGGGCGTCGTTCGATGCTCAGATGGCGTCGCTCAACATTCTTTAGTTCTCTTCTATTCTCGCAGGCTCCTTAGGCGCGTTAGACGGACCACTGTTTAGTAAAACGAGCATAGCTTTCGATCTAGGATCCTGATAGACCTAAAACTGGTGGACTTGGAAAGCTAACTCAAAGCTCTATCTTGTTTCAAAATATGATCTCAATAGAACCGTGGAAAGTCCTCCATATGTTGCTATACTTTTGACGCCTCTGCACAGTTCTGCCCCTCAAATAGCTATAGAATCTCCAAAGTTGTCAAAAACGTACCTAGACCCTCTATAACACACAAAAATACCAAAACGACTCAAAACACATAGTAAAAACACTAAAAAGACATATACTATGACATAAAAATGGTAAAATCCATGGTATATTAATTACTTTCGAAGGAAGGCAGGGAGGTGCAAATAAAATATGTGGCCCAAGCAGTTCTGACTTTCATTATGTCGTGTTTCTTGCTATCAAAAGGCATTGTGGATAAACTAAAAGTACAATCTCATATTTCTGGTAGAGCTCAAGACAAAATAATTGAGGCTTCCATTGAATATTTTTGGGATAAATTTTGTGTCCCACAGGATCAGGGAGGGCTTGGATTTCTAAATTTTCAGAGTTTTAATGTGGTGTAACTAGCGAAACAACTATCGAGATTAATACAGTTTCCAAACTCACTACTTCTCGAGTACTTAGAGGACGCTACTACAACCAGTCATGCCTTTGGAAATACTATCGGGGAATGCCTCATCACAAGTGTATGATACGAACCTTGGATCCCATACACAGAGGCACGGCCACTAAGGGCCTCCGACCGAGTGACATACATACACCCAAAACTCTCCGTTCATTCCTTTATTAGGCGTAATATCAGGGATTGGAACACTTCTCTCTTACATGATTAATTATATACTGAGGACATTCCTCTTATCCTCGGACTGAGACCTAGTAATATGTGGTTCATGGATGGTTACAAATGGAATCATAGAAAATCTGGATTTTGCTCAGTTAAAATCCAGGTATGATTTGCTATGAAAGAGTGCTCAAACTCAGTTTGTTCAACCGAGTATCACTGGTCTACATAGCCATGTGTGGAGTGTTCGGGCTTTGGGAAAGATGAAACACTTCATGTGGCAACCTCTCAGAGGATGTATTATGACGACAAAAAGACTTGCTTTTAACCATTTGGGTACCGATATGAGCTTTCCTAGATGTAGTGATCCATAGGAAGCTATAAATCATCTTGTTTTTGAATGTCCCTCTGCGTTGAAGGTTTGGGCTTTATCAGACTATTGGTACCTTTTTCAGAATTTCCTGTCTCGGAGGAAAAAGTGGCTTATTCAGAACCATAAATTGACATCTTCCCTTGGATCTTGTAGTACATTTGGAAGAGAAGAAATGAGAAAATATTTAATGAAAATAATGTTTCACCAATACATATCCTCCAACTAGGCTTGTTTGAAGCGGAATGGTGGAGAAAAGCTAACCTCAGAAAGAAAAAAAACAGAAAGGAAAATGTCAATTCACCATACTTCATCATCTGCTGTGAATTTTTTCGTTTCAGAGTCCCACCCAAAACCAGAACTACAACGAATAAAATCTGCAAACCCTTGGTACCTACCCTTCAAGATTTTCATCATATTTTTATACTGACCGTAGGTTTTTTTAGATCCAACTTGTTGTTGTAGCGTTGTTAGTATTCTGGATTCGACCATCAGTTTGTTGAATTTGCCGCTGGCATCACGAAACCTTGATTGATTGCATCCACTAGTAACCTCAATAACAACTTGTGCTCAGGTCCAGAACATGAGTGGTATTGACCTTTACCTTTTACGTCTTTTGAATCTCCCATAAAAGGAACAATATTCAAAGACAAACATCATCCAAATTCATGAAAACTAAACAAAATACTGAAACCAATCTGAAACTACACATTCCCCAGTAAGCAAAAGTGATGAAAAAGAATACTCACTTTGACAAATAAAAGAGATGATTGATGCTCGAATCCTATCAGTTTTGTAAGCTCTTCTCCATAGGATTAAAAGAAATCTTCGTAAACCAAGTGGCTGAAGTAACATGATCGGAGTTCTAAAGATAGTTCGTCATCTTGGAGTTTTTTATTCTTTAAAGTTGAGTTTTTATTATTTTTTTTAGCTATGGTTTTGTTTCTTCTTTGCAGAATTGTTATGATTTTTGTTCTTTATATCAGAATGTTTTTGTTTTCGTTTTTTCCTACAATGGTCTAATTTTATTTATTTATATACGACACTATCTTCTTGTTTTCTCCTACAATGGCATAATTATATTTTACATAGGAAAGTACGAGTTTTCATACAATTCTGAAAGTGTTAAACGCACTTGCTCCAAGTTACATGGCCAAGCCTGAAACAACAGTGCCTCCAAAGATAAGAGATAGCACACGATTGTATCCTTATTTTAAGGTACATGTAGTTCTTCTCTTATGTATTTTTTAAATACAGCAAAAATATTTACATGCTTCTATATTTTATTAGGATTGTGTAGGAGCTATTGATGGAACACATATTCTTGCGATGATAAGTGGAAAGGATTCATCTAGCTACCGCAATCGAAAAGGAAAACTATCACAAAATGTTTTAGCTGCATGCAATTTTGATTTAGAATTTATATATGTTCTTAGTGGATAAAAATTTTGAGAGAATTTTTGGCATCTTTAAGTCAAGATTCCTCATCTTCAAATCTGCTCCACCATTTCCGTATAAAACACAAGCAGAGTTAGTTCTTGCATGTGTTGTTTTACATAATTATCTTCTTTAAGAATGTCGTTCAGACGTGTTTCCTGAAGAAGTTGTTGTCGCTGATGATAATGAAAGTGATGTTCAAGAAATAGGTGAAGATGAGAACATGGATGATGATGTTCAAAATGGCACTCAAGAACAACAAAGAGTGAATGCTAATAATTCGAGAGCAAATATAGCAGCAACCATGTGGACAGATGCTATGCATATGGGATCTTGATGCAGCAACAGTTTACGTTGTTTTTAGAAGTTATCTTTGCCACTATGTTTTTAAATTTATCTTTCATGTTGTGGTTTATGAATTTGGTTTTTTGATAAACAATTTTGATCTATTATATTTGCTTTTAGTAAGCTCTGGAGCTTTCTTGAATATTGTCAAGAGACTGCTGTTCAAACTTGTTGCAGAGATTGAATTGGAAGAAGTAGAAGACGAATTGATTATGTAATATGCCATTGGATCTTCTTGCTTTTGGGACCTCGATGAGTCAACCTCAGGAAGTTGGATATGGAAGAGTATCTACAAACTTCAATCAATAGTTCGGCTTTTTATCTACTGTGATATTGGTTCTCGTATTACTTGCAGATTTTGAAGGATAACTGGACCTCTCTTGGACCTTTATTGGATATCACTGCTCCAAGGGTCTCTGGTATTCCAGAAAATGCAATTGTACAAAACGCTTTGGTAAATGGAAACTGGTGCATCTCAAGACTCCGGCCCAGGCACCTTACCATTGTATTCCTCAAGGACAGTCTCCCTCCTGCGGATACAATAACCCAAGATTGGCGACAAGCCACCATCATCAACCTTCTCAATTAAGGATGCATGGAATCACCTCAACAATCAAGGCACCCCAGTACCATGGTACAAGGCTATTTGGTTCTCTGGTTCAATACCTAAACATGCGTTTCACGCATGGGACACTCGCTACGCGTAACAGACTTCATACAAGGGACCGTCTCATCACTTGGGGTATGGCAGTACCTTCGACATGCCTCCTCTGCAATGCTGCTGGTGAAACTCGACAGAACCTCTACTTTGACTGCCCTTATAGTCATCAGGTCTGATCCTTCTTCACTTCTCGTGCTAATATCTCTCCTCCTATGTTGTTTGATGACGCGGTGGTCTGGTTGACTAATCCCTCACCAAACAAGAATATGTCCTTCATACTGAGATTACTCTTTCATGCTTCGTTATACATTCTATGGAGAGAGAGAAATACTCTGTTTCCTCTCTCTCGTTCTCACAAACGAAGGAAGAAGACAAAATATTGAAATTTCATGTTTTTACTATGTTGGAAAAAATAGTGATTACTTCATGTTTTAAAATAATTGGACTTTCAAAAGTACTCTGAAATTTAAGATCAAATGATCTCAAGTACTCTGAAATTTAAAAAAAATCCTATCTAAATCTTTTTTCCTTTTTTTAAATCCCACCCATATAAATGGGATTTAATCCAAATCTCTTCAAACTCCAATATTTTTTCAAATCCACCCAAACTTTTAAAATCCACATTTCAATACACCCCCTTAGTTTCAAATCCATTTCATAAAGTTTTCCTTTCAAAATTGTTTATCATTGAATAACAGTAGATTTGATTTACTTTTGGTAAATTGTTAATTGAATAACAGTAAACTACAAGTGATTTTAAGCTACTTTAGATAAATGTCATATTCAATAACTCAGGATTTGAAAAAAAAAATAGAAATCATTAGTTGAATAACAGGAGATTTTAAAGAAAAACCAAAACACGTTAAAATCCTCAATTCAATACACGCCCCTAAATGTACAAGAATGTTTGTTTGGTTGTTTTAAAGAAGATGTGCCAATGGACGTGATAGATAGTCAGCTCTAACTTGGGTATGACTTTCCAAATGGAGAGAAGGGAAATGAACAGAAGCTTCAGCAACCTTATGGATCCTATTGATGAGTTCAACACCGTACCCAAAATCCCTCACCTTGCACATGCACCTTATTTTCAGACCGCCTGCTTCATCCTCCACTATACTCCATCCCAAAATCTGAAAACGTTTAGATAATAATAATAAATATATTTGAGATAGCACATCATTAGAGTGGTCACAGTGAATCAAATCATGGTTTTACACGTTTATAGGATATTTAATAGTATCTACACAATGATTGTAATTTGAGAAAGATCAAGTAGAACCTAGATGAACACAAGGCTTATCATTTATTAAGAGCATACAACTTCACTTGAATATTAGTAACAAGCTATGACATACATGCATGTTAAATTGATAATAGCCGAAAATATAAACCCTAGTTCATCAGAAAGAAATAGCTAAAAGGATATATATACGAGAAAAGTAACCTTATGGAGGAGCTTTCTGGCATCATCGGCAGATAACAGAGTCTGTGAAGGCGAAACAGGAGAGCATTGGAGCTGCGAGAGGGAGAGAGAGAACAGAGGCATTAGGAATGAGAATCTTGTGCTCAGTGCTTTGGTTCCCCAACACTTTATCTCCAAACAGGCTCGCTATCTCCTCCGGGTAAGGGTCACGGGCTCCAAACTCCCCGAGAAAATTGAAAGAATGTGAGGATAAAGAGATGTAGATGAAAAACATTGAAGAACAGAGAGAGAGAGAAAGAAAGTAGATCTGAGAGAAACTCTATTACTTTTAAATTCAAATTGTGGATCTAGATCCAAGTCTATACACAATACAATAAAATATTTATTGTTTAAAATACTCAACGGTCTTCTTCTCTCTTCTTCTTCTTCTTTGCTTCTCAAGTCTGGTCTTCTGCTTCTAAACTCAAGTCTGGTGCTTCTTATAAAGCCTTATAAAACCTTTATAAAACCTTATAAAACCTTATAAAACCTTTATAAGACCTTATAAAACCTTATAAGTATTTTCAAGTCTGGCAGCTTAATTCTCAACTCTAGCTGCTTAATTCTGCTTCATGTCAACAC
>NC_027756.1:32700064-32718033 GCF_000695525.1 Brassica oleracea var. oleracea
TCTTTGTCGTGACCTTTTTTCTTGCAATGGTCACACACCCACACTTTCTTGTCTTCTGGCTTGTAATACCCCTTGTTAGCTATGCCCTCATGTTTGTGCTCATTTCCTTCAGCCTTGTTAGCTATGATAAGGTCTCCTTTGCCACCAAAGAGTCCCACTGAGCCTTGCTCCTTTTGAATCTGAGCACAAAGCTCCTCAAGTGATGGAAGCTTCTCACTTCTTAGAATGTGTTTGATTAGATCACTATAACCCGGGTTGAGAGTGAACAACAAAGCAAAGACCTTGTCTTGCTCCTTTCTCTCATTAAGTACATCCGGATCAAGACTGGCCGGTCTTAGCATCTCTAACTCGGCCCACAACGATCTGAACTTCCCAAAATGCTTGGAAAATTCAGTGTCCTCTTGACTGAGAGTGTTGATAGCCCTCTTGACTTCAAACACCCTACTGATGTTAGATATATTTCCATATACCTTCTGGAGAGTATCCCACAGCTCCTTGGAAGTTTCACAGTAGGAGTAAGCTTCCAAGATAGAGGTTTCAAGACTATTTTGAATGATGGAAAGGACCATGAGATCCTTCTGACTTCTCTTTCCACCTCGTTCAGCCGCAACAACAACTTCTTTACCATCCTCTCCTAGGATGGTCTTCTAGGTGTCTTTGCCGTCAACAACATACTCCCAAAGACCTCTGCCTCTAAGAGCGGTTTTGACAAGTCTAGACCACAGTAAGTAGTTGGTTCCCTTGAGGGTAACCGGAATAGACACGGAATTAAAGACATCAGTGTATGAGTTTTCCATTTTTTTTTTTTCTGGGAATGAAGAACAACTCAAGAACAGGATGAACTTTACCAAAAATAGAAAGGGAAAATCAGAGATTTGTGGAAGTAAAGAGAATAGAGTAGAGAAGAATGAATCTCAGGAGCTTACTTGCTCTGATACCATGAAAGAATGTGAGGATAAAGAGATGTAGATGAAGAACATTGAAGAACACACAGAGAGAGAGAGAGAGAAAAAAAAAAAGTAGATCTGAGAGAAACTCTATTCCCTTTAAATTCAAATTGTGGATCTAGATCCAAGTCTTATAAAGGCAAGTTGCCTCTATACACAATACAATAAAATATTTATTGTTTAAAATACTCAACGGTCTTCTTCTCTCTTCTTTTTCTTCTTTGCTTCTCAAGTCTGGTCTTCTGCTTCTAAACTCTAAGTCTGATGCTTCTTATAAAGCCTAAGTTGGTATATTGTACTTGATAGTAAGTTGGTATATATACAACCACCAAAATATATGCTGATGACAACAACAATATTCAGTATATTATTAATTGGAATTTAAATACTTGTATAACCTTTTTTTTTTTTTTTGAAATTGAAATTTTTATTCAAACCGAAACGGGAATTCAGATCAGAATACAAGCTCGAATTGTACAAAAGTTCCTGAATCATTCTATTACAATCACAGCTTCGCCCACCCACTAAACCCAGCACGTTCCGCTGATCAGCTTTTCGAAATTTCCAAGAGTCAGTTACCGTTCTCTACCTTCGACGATAGCCTTGAAAATGTGAGGTTCTCCTCGTTGCCTCGGATGCCGGGATTTCCCAAGTCGTCTCCGGAGTAGCTGGCTTCCAACGAACTCATCGAAACTTATATTCGTCACTGGTGCTGAAGTACTAGGCGGATAATAGAAGTGTAGGTTACGAGACCCTTACTATAAGAGGCGCGAACCAAACTGTACACACTACTACTCCGCCACGGACAGTGCAAAACGCGGGTTGATTCCACCGCCACTACCGAACCAGAATGTCTCCAAGAACCTGCAAAGAGAGTCAAAGCACACTACCGCAAGGACCAAGCGAGCCGAACGGGACCGGGATGTGAACATGACCAGACGTTTGGCAAGAAGACAGTCAATGACCCCCGAGAACCGCCTTCACATCTGTGACCGCCGAGAACCGGAAGCCCATAACTTTACTGTCGAATTCCTAAGCCCGTGCCAACCGGACCATAGACCAAATCTAACAAGAAACACAGCCCGTATTGAAAGCCGTCGCCTAAACTAACGAGTGAAACTGGATAGTAGCCGTGAAGAGGAAGTCCGAGATGAAGCAGCCAAACAAGAGATCTCCGAAAGCTATAGACGACCGCCGGAACCCGCCATAAACAAGCGGATAAAACATCTAGCCAGACCCACTCGACGAACCTGTTAAAGCTCAGCACCATCCAACCTGCGTGCTTAAGCTCAAGACTCGCCTCCAATGTCAAGTGACACAACCGGAGTTCACCTAACCACTGAGGAAGAGGGGCAGGACCACTTCGACGCCGAAGAAGACCGAACAGCCAAGTCCCCAAAGAAAATTGAAACACACCCAGGAATTAGTAGAGACCGAAGATCCACCACCAGACTGGGAGTAGAGCCAATCCGGAGCTTCTCAAACAAACGACGAGGAAAGGACGAACGAGATCTAGATCTGAAAAATCGATCTCCTCCCAACCCAAAAAGCCGGCTACTCCTCGGACCAAACCTTCCTACCACCTCACTGAAAAACCAGAAGAAGCCCAGACCTCGCCAGAGAGACGTTCCTCGCCCGCGAAACCCTCGTCGGAAAAGTTAGACAGTCCAGGATCTCGAGTATATCGGTGGAGAAAAGAGAGGACGCAGAGTAGCAAAGGGGAAGACAAGAGAGGGAGAGAGAAGGCTCCTCCGGCGCCAGCACGCGCCGCCGGTCGCCGGAGAGATTGACGCACGCGCTTGTTTGAGAGAGGGAGGAGAGAGGTTGGAGGAAAAGAGGTTTTCACAATTTTACTCTCCACCCTTCTTACGTTGGGTTGGTGAGAAACTCAAGAATGGAACAGCGGTGGAAGGAGGAAGATGGTGGAGGAACCTGACGGAGATATAACACGGAGGTGATGACGTGGTAGCCATCGGAGGAGACTGTTTGCTCTGTTTAACAGAGATGAGATTTTTTTGATTTTGGAGAGCGAGACGATATTCAGAACACACTTCGTTGGGATTAAAAAAGTTGAGGTGCCACGTAATCATAATTGGGACCCATATCGCACGTCACGCTTCGTTTCTTTTTTCCCGAAAGAAGCCCATCGTGAGATCCAACCGACCACAGTTTCGGGGTTGTACTTTGCGTTTACTTGAAGATATGTTAGTTACACAATTACCCTTTTTTGGAAACCTGTTATTACGAAAAAGGTCTTGTTCCCATTTCTTTCCCGATTTCAAGCCCTAAACTTGTGTGTTTCTCGCTTTACGACAGTCACCGAGTGAGAAAGAGAGAGAGAGAGATGACGCTAAACGATGAGCAAGAGCACGAGGTGTACGGTGGAGATATCCCAGAGGAGGAGGAAGGAGAGATGGAAACAGACGAGTACGAGGAATACGTCGGAGAAGAAGGCGCCGCAGCCGGAGGAGATGAGAAGCTTAAACCAGGCTCTGCCTCTAGGGTATTGTGCTTTCTTTCGATCCAGCTTTACTTGTATCCAATTGACCCTTCCTACTGTATTGTTTTAAGTCTCTTGTTATGGTTTCGATATAGGATTTAGAGGACATGAAGAAACGAATCAAGGAGATCGAGGAAGAAGCTGGAGCTTTGCGTGAAATGCAAGCCAAAGCTGAGAAAGATATGGGTGCTGGCCAAGGTTTGTGTTTATCTTTAGTTGTGCGGGATGCTTAGAATCTTCGATGATGATAAATTAAGTTTAGAGCATGTCTTGTTGATAATGATATTACTTAGTTTCTGTATTGAAATCTTTTATCTAATTAATGATTTAAAAAAAAAAAAAATTTAAATCATTAGTAATCTAATGCTTTGGTAGTGGGATCTAATTAAATGATTCTAGTCCTCTAGGCAAGAAGACCCTTTAGCTATTTGGTGAATGTTTTATCCCCTTTTTGTTGTTGCACCATATGAATGAAGATCCATCAAGTGCTATTAGTTCGGCTGAGAAGGAAGAAGTGGATTCCCGCTCAATACATGTTGGCAATGTGAGGCTTCCATTATTAATTTCTTACATTTTTCTTTTCATTTATGTTTTGTATCTTTTCGGAAGAATGTTTATATTGTTTTTGGCATCAATGCAATTTGGAGGCTGGTTGTTGTTTGTAAATTGCTAAACGACTTACTTTCTTAAGACTGCAGAACCTTAACTCTCCATCATTGCGTTTATCAGTATCTGCTAAAGGTTTAGTCCTCAAATGATTCTTTAAATATGTTAGGTGGACTATGCTTGCACTCCAGAGGAAGTCCAGCAGCATTTTCAGTCCTGTGGAACAGTCAACAGGGTTACGATTCTGACAGATAAGTTTGGCCAACCCAAAGGTTTTGCCTATGTCGAATTTGTGGAAGCAGATGCCGTTCAGAATTCACTTATATTGAACGAGTCAGAACTGCATGGTCGTAAGATTAAGGTGCGGTGAAGTGTTGTAGTTACATTTTCTCATAGCTAAAGGTTTGTCATTCTCATACTTGGTTTAAAATGCATTTTTTTCAGGTATCTGCAAAGAGAACTAACGTCCCTGGAATGAGACAATTCCGAGGAAGGCGGCCTTTTAGACCCATGAGGGGGTTCATGGCTGCCCCTATGTATTATGCTCCATATGCTTATGGGTACGTTTTAGAAACTTCTCCACCTCCTCTCTTTTAAACAAAAACTAGCAACTGTTGGGGTTCCATATTTTTGATTCAGTGTCTATATTCATCAATGATATGTTGATCTATGGTTTGTGTAGGAGAGTTCCTAGGTTCAGACGGCCAATGCGCTACAGACCATACTGATCAAGAAAGATTGGTGTTAAAAGTAGCAGCTGCCTTTTGTTTCAGGAAGGCAATTATCATCTACCGGTGGTTCATTCGAGACAGTTGTTCGATTAAACAGAATTGGGTTCAAGAATTTTATGGCAAAGGCTACCTTTATGTTTAGATTTTATGTACTATATTTGATGAGAGGAGCTAATTTTGAGTTCCTTTCTTTTTTATCTTTGGGCAAAACTCATAAAGCTTTCCATTGAGAATGACATCCACGTTACTGATAACTCAGTTATGATTATCCTTACTTTTTGTTTAGTTCGTGGCTCAGTCTCTTTTATTGTCATTAATCATAATCAACTTCAGAGTTCAAGGAACAGCAGAAATTAAAAAACACAACAGCAACCAATAGGTGCAAACAGAAACAAACTCCAAACAAGATCAAAGGAACTATAAGAAGTGTGAAAAATAAGATAGCCTTTATGTGACCAATGTTATTCTCTTTTTGAGGGACTTCCGGCCTATATAGATTTTCCTTTTAAGATTTCTCCGACTTTCCTTATTTTGAGTAGCTATTTTTTTCCGGCAGCTAGCTACGGTATCAAGAAAGGAAATAAAATCCTTACTCCTCTATAATCTCTTCCTTTTCTAAACTGCGACTCCCTTGTTGAATAAAAAAACTGCTGACTTCTTTGGTTTCCTTTTCTCAGGGCTGGCTTAATGGGAGGGCAAACAGTGCACCTTTCCCAGGACCCAATTTTTTTTCTTATACAACAAGGGTCCAAATTTTATTACTTGAATTTAGATAAATATTTAAATAATATGGTTATCTAAGTTTAAAAATATTAAAAATACAAGCAAAACTAATAAATTTAGTTAATTTGTTTTAAAATTTATATACTTATAATAGTAAGTTGACAATAATATTACAATTAATTAATTATATAGCTTAAAAAATAAAATTTCCCAAGGGCTCCTCTTATTATTAAGCCGGCTCTGCTTTTTCTGTGTATCTATTTCTGTTTTTTTCAAGCAGTGACGGCCAAGCTTTCCTTTTCCGATGATTTCTCAAAAGATAATTACAGAATTCAGCATCATTAGTGATAAATTCACCGCAATTACGCTTGACATGCTTTTCGAAAAGTTGAACTTTTGATGTACCTCCGCTGCTACTGAAATTCTACAGAGCAATTTGATGCCTGATATGCTTCTCAACGCGATATGTGCTATGTCCTTGGATGAAAAAGAATTTCTCACACTCCCTGTTAGCCGATGTTTAGGATCATTGATAAGAATGAAACAAGCCTTTTTGGTCCCTATTTAACCTGAATTGTCAGTCTATGGCAAGGATGATTGAGTACAAGACAATTGCATGGTGTATGTATGGAAGAGTTCGGGGTATCGCTTTATCAAAAGATAGTTTCTAGTTTGTCTTCCAATATGAAGAGGATCTTCGGACTGTTTTAAAGATAAACTTGGAACATCCCAATTTCTAGTATTTCTGGAAAGACATAAGAAAATTTATTTACCTAGTTATGTTACCAAAGTGTGCTTACCTTTTCAGGTACACATCCATTTAAATATCCAAAGTTAAGTGTACTTGAGTTGGTGTAGTAAAAGGATGAGTGACATATCGGGAAGTGATTCGTGATATCGTGCAAGTAAGGAAAAAGCACGGAAAAATGTCATGTGGTGATTGCAGGGTCAATAAGCATGACTAAGGAGCCTCCGAAATATTAACCTGCCCTCCATCGCACGGAATGGGGCCCACGGCCGAGAGAGCGGGCGTGTGAGGCTCATTAGCCGTGGACAGTCGAGATGTTACAAGTAATATCAGAGCTGGTTAGTCATCTCGGTTCTGACCCGAGTGGGGTCTTGAGACATGTCATGTTGTGCAACGAGGGCGTTGCTCTTTGTGAGTGGAGGTGAATTGTAACATCCCGATTTCTTGTATATATGAAAAGGCTTAAGAGAATTGATTGACTACCTATGTCACCAAAGTGAGCTTACCTTTTCGGGCACACAGCCGTTTAGAACTCCAGAGTTAAGTGTGCTTGAGCTGACGTACTAGAAGGATGGGTGATCTACCGGAAAATGATTCGCAATATCATTCGAGTGAGGTCATAGCATGAGGAAAGGTCATGTGGTGATTGCATGGTCAATAAACATGCTAATGAGCCTCTTAAAAAAATTAATGCACCGCTCGTCGCACGGAATAGGGCCCACATGCCAAGAGAGCGGACGTGGAAGGCTCATTAACCATAAGTTGTTGGGGTGTTACAATACCTTAGTCCTATAATCTTTGGAAATGGTGTTTGAAAGATAAACAGCAAATCCCCTAGAGAGCTTTTTGAACTCGATGGAATTTGGATCTGGATTCGCCACATCCCGAAGATCTTCTTTACAACTGAAAATGATGTTCACTATAGCATCGGAGGTTGGAATGTTGAGGAGATTTCTTATGATCCTAATATCTCACAGACAAATGACTATATCAGAGCCAATATCAATTGTGACGTTGATAAACCAGAAAAAGCGACAGAGAAACTGAATGTGCCATCTGGTGGGATGGTGACAATTGAGTTAAAGTATGAAAAATACATAAAATGTGCTCACGCACTAGAAAATTCGGTGTCCTCTTATGAAAAAGGGTTTGGGGGAGACATAAAACCTAAGTTGCATGGAAACTCGGATGAAAGCGCGTTTTACATTTCAGAAACGTTTCGCAATCGGATTCTCTTGGAAACTCGTGGAAAGTCATTAGAAACTCGTTTCTTTAAAATCTCATTTTGAAAACTTAATGGAAACTTGTGTTTCCACTTTAGATACTTGTGATTCTATTTTTGAAACGTGAAAAAAACTTCTTAAAACAAATATTATAACTTGTATCTTTATTTAAATTAAGCTACTTAATTATTTTTTTGACAACAAGCTACTTAATATTTAAGTATTGAATATCTGCTATTTTAAAATTTTAATATGATTTCGATGTTTAGTTATTACTTGTTTCATTTTTGTATACTTAACTTAAAATTGTTATTTATTGATTTATATTCTTAGATTGAACAAACAAAAGAAAATAATTGTACTCACATGTTAATCATTCATATATATATGTATATATTTATAAATGTTTCCAAACATTCCTAAAAAATTTAAAAATCATGTTTCCACGTTTCGAAACGTTTCGTTTCTGCGTATCCGTTTCCGATTTCATGCAACCTAGCATAAAACTATTCCAGATTCGTGTAAGTGGTAGTTCAACGCAATAGGGTGTTGACTGCTCTTGTAAAATGTATATTATCTGGGTGGACCTTTGGGCTTCCCTCCTTTGTTTCATGAAATATCAAAAGTATATCGTAAAATGGCCACTACAACAAATATAGGTATTGATAGCAGATTATAATAGCACAATTTTTGTAACTGCTATGGAAAGGTAATTAGAAGCCTGGATAAGAAATATATAGCATTTTACTTATGCTATGCCGAAAAATCAGTTAAACGAGATTAAAAACTTACTAATCACCCAAGTTTATACACTTAGCGGCAACACTTAGAAAAAAAGGGGGTTTTCGCGGCCAACATTTCTCAATTTACTTTTCATAGCATTAGAAAAAAAAAAGGAAGGTTCTCGTTTTCTCCGTCTTCTCTTCTTCTCCACATCGAGCTCAACGCTCTCTCCACCATCTCCAACTTGATTCCTCGTCGCTCACCAACATTAATCTCTTCGCTCATCCTAACCAAGTCTCCAATTCGATTCAGCCATCATCATCTCCGAATTCAAAGTGAATCCTTAATGTTGTGATTAGTTAGGTTTTGATTTTGTCGATTGATTTAAGTTCTGAAAGTAGATAGGTTTTGGCTGCTCAATGCTGTTATAATTAGTTAGGTTTTGGGTTCATATTTGTTTTCATTAATCCTAACCAAGTCTCCAATTCGATTCAGCCATCATCATCTCCGAATTCAAAGTGAATCCTTAATGTTGTGATTAGTTAGGTTTTGATTTTGTCGATTGATTTAAGTTCTGAAAGTAGATAGGTTTTGGCTGCTCAATGCTGTGATAATTAGTTAGGTTTTGGGTTCATATTTGTTTCCATTAATCACAGTTTTTTTTTCGCAGGTGTGGGTTCGTGTCTTCACAATATTGCGTCTTCTATATTCTGTGGAGGTTAGACACAACTATTTACTTATTCTCATTTTTTAATCACAGTTTTTTTTTCGCAGGTGTGGGTTCGTGTCTTCACAATCTTGCGTCTTCTATATTCTGTGGAGGTTAGACACATCTATTTACTTATTCTCATTTTGTAATCATTTGTAGACTTTGTAGACATTGCGTTTGTTGTTTGCGGTTAACACTTTGAAGTGTAATTTATATTGTCATTGCTGCTTGAACCATGTACGCTTGTTTGAACTGTGGCAAGGGTCTTAACAATGTTGGACAAGTCATGGGTGCATTTATGTAGGTATGTACATTTGTTTAAGTGTTCAGTTTATGCATTTCGACAATTCTTATCATAACTTTTTTTTTTGTTTGACATGAACTTAAGAGTTGATTCTGCATATGAGAGAGGTTCGAGGAGTTTTGTCAATGATGCTACTGCTAAGTTATGAGTTAATGGGAAGATTGTATGTCCATGCGCCCGATGTCGTAATCTAGATCGCCATACAAGTGAGGAGGTTGTCTCTCATTTGGTTATAAATGGAATGGATGATGCTTACAAGGTACGGTCGGATTGGTTTCACCATGGAGATGGTAACTCAGTTGATGTAGTGGAAGTTAAAGATAGATGCTGGAATGCTGAGATCCTTAGTTTATATGAAGCCGCAAACTGCTTAGATGAGGATTTAGCCATTCGGGGGTCAGAGTTGCGTGAGTCAGTTGAGGGTGAGGATAGGAAAGAAGATGAGTTTTTAGCAAAACTTGCAGAGGCTGAAACCCCCTTGTATCCAACGTGTTCGAGTCATAGCAAGCTATCAGCTGTAGTTTCATTGTTCAGGATTAAGTCTCAGAATGGGTGGTCAGACAAGAGCTTTGATGACTTACTGCAAACTTTGTCGAACATGTTACCTGAAGACAATGTGCTGCACACATCAACTTATGATGTCAAGGAGTTTTTGAAATCTTTTGATATGGGATATCAAAAAATTCATGCTTGTGTGAACGACTGCTGCTTATTTAGAAAGAAGCTGAAGACGGCTGAGAGTTGCCCAAAATGCAAGGCGTCTAGATGGAAGACCAACATGCATACTGGTGAAATCAAGAAGGGTGTTTCACAGAAGGTTTTGAGATACTTTCCAGTAATACCTCGCCTGAAAAGGATGTTCAGATCGGAGCAACTTGCAATGGATTTACGATGACATTTCAATAACAAGAGCACAGATGGGAAACTGCGCCATCCAGTAGATTCTGTTACTTGGCAGTCAATGAATGACAAGTATCCGGCGTTCGCAGCGGAGGAGAGGAACTTGCGACTTGGGCTTTCAACAGATGGGTTTAATCCCTTCAGTATGAAGAACAGCCGATACAGTTGTTGGCCTGTGTTACTAGTGAATTACAACATGGCTCCTCACCTATGTATGAAGGAGGAGAACATAATGCTCAGTCTGCTGATTCCAGGACCCCATCAACCAGGCAATAGTATAGATGTATACTTAGAACCTCTGATAGAAGATTTAAAACATCTGTGGTGCATAGGCGAGTTAACATACGATGCAGTTAGTAAGACAACCTTTACGCTTAAGGCAATGCTTCTTTGGACTATTAGTGATTTCCCCGCATATGGGAATCTTGCTGGTTGTAAAGTGAAGGGTAAGATGGGTTGTCCTATATGCGGGAAGCACACAGATAGTTTGTGGCTGAGTAATAGTAGGAAATTTGTATTTATGGGCCACCGGAAATGTTTGCCTCCCTTACATAGTTTCAGAGGAAAGAAGACTTGGTTTGATGGGAAAACTGAACATGGGACAAAGGGAAGGATACTGACGGGTAGGAATGTCTCATTTGTGCTGAGAAATTACAATAATGTGTTTGGTAACAGAAAACAGTCTGGGAAACAGAGAGCTACTCGAGTTGACATACCATCTGATAACGAGGAGGAACTAATTGAATCTGATGAAGATGAAGATATAGGATAGAAAGACGAAGAGGAATTGTCTAGATGGAAGAAACGTTCGATTTTTTTTCTCATTGCCTTATTGGGAGGTATGTATAAAAACTCGATTTACAAGATGTTTAATTCTATAACACTTGTTCTGACTTATTTCTATATTTGCTTTCACATGAGCAGGAGCTACCTGTTTGACATAATCTAGACGTTATGCATGTGGAGAAGAATGTGGCTGCAAGCTTGATTGCCACATTATTACATTGTGGCAATTCAAAGGATGGTCTAAAGGCTAGAAAGGATCTTGAAAGTCTTGGTATCAGGAAGGATTTGCATCCAAAAGCTCAGGGTAAAAGGACATTACTCCCAGCAGCTCCATGGTCTTTGTCAAAGTCAGAGAAACACACATTCTGTAAGCGGCTATATGATTTTAAAGGTCCTGATGGCTATTGTGCTAATATATCTAGTTGTATATCATTAGAGGAGTGTAAGGTGATGGGACTCAAATCTCATGATTACCATGTCCTAATGCAACAATTGCTGCCAGTAGCAATTAGGGGCTTACTACGTAAGGGTCCTAGGGTAGCCATTTTCCACTTATGCGCTTTCTTCAACCTTCTACGCCAACGAGAACTTGATATGGAACAACTCCAGCTAATGGAAACTGAAATTGTGGAGACTGTTTGCATTTTTGAAAGATTTTGGCCACCTAGTTTCTTCGGCATCATGGTTCACTTGTGTGTGCATCTAGGCAGAGAAGCTCGACTTGGTGGTCCTGTCCATTTCCGATGGATGTATCCTTTTGAAAGGTATGTTTTCTGGTGAAAAAATATTTATTTATCTTCCAAATGGACTTATAACTAAAATTTTATGTTCACTTAAAACAGGTACATGAAAGTATTGAAAGACTATGTAAGAAACACAGCAAGACTAGAGGGGTGTATAGCTGAGTCTTATCTTGCAGACGAGTGCATGAAGTTCTGCTCGGCTTTCTTGAAGACTACAACAAATGTAGAAGAAAAAGAGGACAGAAACACTGAGTATGAGAGCCTTTCCATCCTTGAAGGTCGTCCTATATCAGCTGCCCGCTCATTCCAATTTTCTGATACAGAGTTGAAAATAGCTCATCTTGCTGTAATACAAAACACGGCTATGGTGGATCCATATGTTGAGTAAGTTTCTCTTACTACTTAGAATATTTTTCATTTAAACTTATATTAGATTCCAGTTTTGAGGTTTGTTTTTTTCATATGCAAGTGCTCATTTACAACATCTACAAGACTCAAATAGTAGATGTCAATGGGATGCAACTTATTTATGGCGTATGCACACTGAAAAATTTGCGGCGTGGCTAAAGCAACAGGTCTCTTAGTACTGTAAATGTTTTTATTTGATTTTATACCCATGTAGTTTAGCTGACAAATTTTTATTTTAATAAATTTTAGAAACCTATTGATTCAGCTGATGAGGAAGAGACACTGAAGTGGCTGGCTTATGGTCCTCGTAGTA
The DNA here is from genome assembly GCF_000695525.1 of Brassica oleracea var. oleracea. Classification (NCBI taxonomy): domain Eukaryota; kingdom Viridiplantae; phylum Streptophyta; class Magnoliopsida; order Brassicales; family Brassicaceae; genus Brassica; species Brassica oleracea. The sequence continues at coordinate 32,712,429 of NC_027756.1, forward strand.
TAGCCCGATCTTACACAGGCTACATTGTGAATGGCCTACGGTTTCATACGAAGCAAGTGCATAGGCTAAGTCAGAATAGTGGGGTTTACTATGAGGCAACAGCAATGTGTAGATCAAGTGCAAGGGACACAACGCAGGTGGGTAGACGTTGTATCCTACTATGGGAGAGTAGTTGATATTATACTACTGGATTACAATGCCTTCTACGTGCCAATATTCAGGTGTGAGTGGGCAGTTAAAGGTAACGGTGTGAAGGTAGAGGATGGCTTTACGCTGGTTAATTTTAATCACAGCCACATATCCTTTGGAAAGGATCCATTCATTTTAGCATCTCAGGCGAGACAGATATTTTACTCAAGGGAAAATGATGAATCGAGTTGGAATGTAGTAATGAAGGGTCCAAGTAGAAGATACAATGATGAGAAAGTGGATGACCTACATACAGATGTAGGTCCATTGCCTTTGGATATGGATATGAGTATAGAAGACATATCAGATGAAGCTGATGATGTCAGAGATGATAGTGAAGGAATATATGTTTGATTTCGTTGATTAACTATTCTTGGGTTTGCATTACATTCTTTGGTTGATTATGGAATAAATGATTGATTGCATTGATTAACTATTTAGGATTCATGTTTGAGTTGGTTTGAGTATGAGTTAATTGTTGAGTTTCCCTTGAGTTTTATTGTAGGATTGTCATGGCCGGTAAAGGGAGAAAGCAATCCAGGAAAAGGAAGACCCAAGTACGAGTTGATGACCCTGAATTCATCGGCACCCTCTACCATGGGATTGAGGAATCACTGCCTCTATTCTACACAAAGAGAACCCGACACAGCCACAGCTTGATGAACCACGAGGTGCTAGTGACGGTGGAGAAGAACTCAACCAAGATGCCGAAGGTTCTAATGCTCGTGTAGAAGAACCCATCATAGATTCCGAAGCTGCTAATGATGGTGGAGAAGAACTAAACAAAGATTCTGAAGCTGCTACGGCTTGTGGAGAAGAACCCAACAAAGAGGCCCAAGGTGCTAAGGTTCGTGATATGGTACAGCCCGGGACTAAGAAACACAGAGGACCAACGAAGATGAAAGATATTGCGAGAGATCCTAATGCACGAATAAAAGTGGAGTTCACCGAGTTTGGAGAACCTTGTGGAGAAGGATCAGTTAAGCTTTCTTCTTACTTAGGTCCCTTGGTAAGGGAACATGTTCCTGTCGTCATAGATGATTGGAGAAAAATTGGTGAGGAACGGAAGACTGTTCTCTGGAAATCTGTTAAGGTATTTCTAGTAATGCTCATTGTAATTTATGCTTGTCTTTATTTTTTCTTGTTACTCTTAAATTTTTCTTGTTACTGTAGTTACGGTTCGAACTGGATGGAGAGTTTGAGAAAGCGGCAGTAATGAAACAGATGGGATGCTTATGGAGGGCCTCTAAATCACGCTTGGTTAATCAGATTATTAAAGCTGATAACCACGCAGAGCGAATGAAGTTGCGTCCAGACAATATTCCAGTGGCTGAGTGGAGGAAGTTTGTGAAAGAGAAGACTAGTAAAGAGTTCAAGGTATGAAATTGTACTTAGTTTTATTTTTCATATTCAGCATTGTAACACTTCTATATAGGCTGTTAGCGATGCATTCAAGGAAAGAAGATGTAAGCAGATTCCTCATACATGTAGCCGCAAAGGAATGGTTAGACTGGCAGAAGATTTAGTAAGTATTTTACTGCTAATGATCTTTAATCGTATGAAAATGTGGATATATTTGACATTGGTTTTTAATAAGAGAGCTTGAATCATAATGCAGAAAAAAGAGAGCTCAGATGTTGGTGAAGTAACCAGACTGAATGTATGGGTCAAGTCACGAACTAAAAAGGATGGGACAGCAGTAAACATGGATGCTGCTGAAAAAATAGTAATTTGTTGTTTCATTACCTTATTTGATTATGAGATTCACAGTAGAGTTAAACTACACAACAGTTTAATCATAACTTCAACATGTTTCAAGAAAAGGCCAATGAGTTTATTCGGTCTAATGATCCAGGAGCATCATCCTCAAACCCAAGAGAAGACACTATTAGTCAGCTCTTAGGACCTGACAATCCTGGACGCTTGAGGGCAATGGGTAGAGGAATGAGTGTGAGCAAACTTGCGTTGTTTGGCTTGAAGAGCAAGCAAATGACTGAAATGTAATAGACACAAGTTCAGTTGAAGCAGCAGGTCCACGAATTACAAGAGGCCCTTGCAAAAATGAATAGTCGAGTTAATGGGAAGATTGTATGTCCATGCGCCCGATGTCGTAATCTAGATCGCCATACAAGTGAGGAGGTTGTCTCTCATTTGGTTATAAATGGAATGGATGATGCTTACAAGGTACGGTCGGATTGGTTTCACCATGGAGATGGTAACTCAGTTGATGTAGTGGAAGTTAAAGATAGATGCTGGAATGCTGAGATCCTTAGTTTATCTGAAGCCGCAAACTGCTTAGATGAGGATTTAGCCATTCGGGGGTCAGAGTTGCGTGAGTCAGTTGAGGGTGAGGATAGGAAAGAAGATGAGTTTTTAGCAAAACTTGCAGAGGCTGAAACCCCCTTGTATCCAATGTGATGGAGTTTGTTAACAATGTACCCTTGGGCCCTAATTCAGCTAAGGTGGTAGTTGAGACGGCTTTTGAAAAAGATGCATTTCTTTGGAGACCGGCGCCAAAAATGTATACTATTGGTCAGGCTGTAGGAGAAACAGTAGCGTGGCCTCAGGATGCGGTTCTAGTTCTTGACGAGGAGTTCTCTCCAAATGACATTCCAAGTAATGTAAGGTTTTCATTACTCATCTCATTTTGATCTTAAGTTTTTTTTTCTAATATCTATTAATGTGTTTCCTATGATGGATTTGTTTGTTTGTCAGAGCCCAGAGACAAAAGAAATGAACAAGTGCAAACTGCTACATTGGCTAACAGATGATGAAGAAACAGTTGCTGAAGGTCGTTGGGAGAGTCGTGATCCCAAAGCCTTGGTGGATGGCCTTCCTCTTGGACCAAATGCTGTTAAAGCATATGTGGATGTGGTAACGGTAACAGAGACATTTCTTTGGCGGCCAACAGAAAAACACTCAAACCTTTGCGACTGTTTGAAGACGTTTGTAGCATGGCCAGTGAGCAGAGTTTTATTCGAGAATTCAGACACAAAGTCACCAACTACAGCTACTCCTCATACGCACTCACAAGTTCACACTCCACCAGCTCCTGCTAAGCATTCAAAAACATTTGCACAATCTCCTTCAAGTTCTCAGAAGGTAAGTGTAAGTGTATTAGTAAGTAGTGATCGTTGACCTGATAAAGTTGCTAATGGTTACATATTACTTACACTATTTGACATCGTTCTTTTATACAGATCGTGAAAGAGGGTCAGAAGTGCAAACTATTGGATATTACCGGTGAAAAAGTAGTTGTTGCAGAAGGACGCTGGTCTTCGAACAACCCTGAACAGTTAGTCCATTTCGTTCCGTTAGGCAATAATGCAGTTCGTGTGTGGGTTGATGTAGTGAAGGTGAATGATGCCAAGGTTTGGAGGCCAACGTCTGCAATTGAGTGTATGGAGGATGCTATCGGCACTACTGTAGCATGGCCTGAAGATAAAGTTGTCATCGTTTGAGGTGGAATAAGAACTGTATGGTCTTCTACTTTCTTTCCTTTAGTATTACTAATGAACCTATGGTATTTGTGTTTTTTCTTTCAAACTTAATTATGACATTGTATTTCTATTATGGAGAAATGAAAATGGATTCAGACTTTATTTATTTATTTATGAGAATTTGCTGTAACATGTGATGGATTATTGTCTGAAACTGTATCCAAAATAGAAGCTACAATTCATATATACATAAATCAAAACCACATCACCAAATAGCATCTATGCAGAGCTACAACAACGTAATTCATGGCTACATAATATAGCTATTTTACAAATATACATAACAACAAAAAAATGTTATTATACAATTCTATATAACACGAACTAGATGTTATTATTAAGTTTAAAACAGCAAAAAAGAACAGTTGTTATATAATTTCCTATAACACGAGTAATGTGTCATAAATTGCATTAATACAGCATAACTGTAACGCTATTATAGGTCCCTCTACAATAACATCATTTCAAAACGCTATTGTATATAGGTACCCTATTATAGCGTCAACTATAATAGCATTTATAAAACCGCTATAAAAACCATATAATAGCGTTAACCGTATGCTATGAAAAGCAGCCATATTTGTTGTAGTGGGCTCTGATGTATATTTCTCACTCGGACGAAATTGAGAAGCTCGTCAAAATCGAGAAAGTCAAACAGGAGATTGCAGTTAACATTGAAGAGTCATCACTTCGACTTACCTGATTTACCTATGAATTAAATAAGTTTGGCCAACCCAAAGATTTGTCCTATGTCGAATTCGTGGAAAAAGATGCTGTTAAGAATTCACTTATTTTGAACGAGTTATAACTGCATGAGGTGCAGTCAAGTGTTGTAGTTACATTTTTGCATAGCTAAAGATTTATTATTCTCATACTTGCTTTTAAATGCATTTTTTTCAGGTATCAGCAAAGAGAACTAACGTCCCTCGAATGAGACAATTCTGAAGAAGGTGGCCTTTTAGACCGATGAAGGGTTTCATGCCCGGACCCAGAGCTGGCCCTTGGTAGAAGCAAAAGAAGCACTTGCTTCAAGCCTTTTGTTTTATTAATTATTTTTGACCACAATTCCCAGTATGTTTCTTTTAGTGTAGCGGTAATTGCTAGACATTGCTTTTTCAAACAACCGAGGTTCGAATAATGCTCTCGGCATTTTAACTTTTTCTTTTTTTTTTTCCTTCTAAGAAGTGGTCAAATTTTTTTCTTTGCTTCTAGTCTTTAAATTTCTAGGACCGGCTCTGCCCGGACCTACGTATTATCCTCCGTATGTTAATGGGTACGTTTCATAAAATTATCCGCCTTCTCTCTTTTAAACAAAAAACAACAACAGTTGGTGGCCATATGTCATTAGAAACAAGGAAAAAAAAATTGATTTGAAGTATGAACCGAAACAAGAACAAACATCTCAGTGGATAAAATAAATTGAACATTTTGTGAAGACGCTTAAACACTAGATGATTTTATAGATTTTTCCAATTCCTGAAAGATAGATAAATCAAACTCCAAAATAAAAATGAATCAAAAACATGAGAGATATTGGATTCTTACCAAAAACATTGAGAAAATTAGGGTTTATATGATTGAATGAGATCATTCACAAAGAAAAAAACTAGTTATTTATTCAGGGAAGAAACAAAGTATGATCAAATCATAAAAAAAAAAGAGAGAAAAAAAACGAAAGAAAAAAAGAGAGAAAATAATGGCTAAAGAGGTATAGACTCATATCTATCTATACGGAGTAGGGAAATATTGGGTTATAGAAAAATGCACATTGATCTTCGAACTCATTTTCATCAGCTAGACATTATTTTTAAAATGTTTTTATTTTGTTTTAATTTTGCTTATGTGTCATTACCAAATTTATTTCATTAGAAAAATTGACAATGATTACATGTTTTTTTTTTTTTTTTTTTTTTTTT
>NC_027756.1:32718133-32729855 GCF_000695525.1 Brassica oleracea var. oleracea
CTTTAAAATAAGATTTAAAATATTTTAAACTAGATTTAGACAACAATGATATACAAAAGAAACTTAACAAATTTTTTAAAAAAATTACATGAAGACATAACTATTACAAAAATTTAAATATTACAACAACACTAATAGTCAAGTAAGTTTTATCTGTAACCTTCAAAATTTTCAAATACTGTCCAAATTTTTTTGTGTAAACGAAGATGGTTGTTATTGTTGTTTTTGATGTCTTTTTCGTACAATTATTAATTGTTCATATCGAATATATTTACGAGTATTAACATCATCAAAAATAAATTAGTCTTTTAGCAATATTTTATGTTTTTCTTTTACTTTCTTGTTCCGATCTTATGTATTTATAAGTATCAAGATCATCCGATTTCAACAATTTTTAACTCGTAATCTACAAAGTAAAAATGAGGAGAACCATTTTACTTCGAAATGCACTAATAGATCATATATGCATTTCGAAAATCATTTTATGGAATAATATGATATTTTGTTTGAAGTTTAATATTAATTAAGTTATTTTTATTAAATTTTTATAGAGTATTTTATTAATTAATATTGTTGCATATGTTTATATATATATGCTAGTTATTTACAAAAGTTTTATGAATTCAAATTAGTTATGACAAATATAAAATTCATATTATAAAATACAAATAGTTTTGAAGTTGAATTTGAAGTTTTGTTTTTGGAGAAGAACAACTTTAAACTTCAGAAACTTCGAATAGAGTTTCTTTTTTTAAATGGTGTTACAGAGGGGTTTTGTGCAAAATAATTTTCATTTGTAAAAAGATAATAAATAAAATAAATGATGACGTGTCAAGGCATTATCCTGATCGCTTCGCATCTTCGTCACTACTCCCAACGTTGATTCATTTCTTTCTGCTTTGAATTTGAAAAGATTAATCCGATTAAATTTCAAAGATGCCTTCGTCCTTCTCCAAGCCGTCTTTGGATTCTCCTTTCTCCCTGGACGGCGCCGAGGCTGAGCACCGGCTCCGTGAGGCGGAGGAGAGGCTACGCGAGGCCATGGCGGAGCTTCAGCGTAGACAGCGTTCGGCGGCGCGTGGATCTCATGGCGATATCTGCGATCACGTAGACGTCTCCTGCGTGGCCAATGCCATCGGCAATCTGTGCCAGAGCTTCCTCCTCTCGTACGGCGTCAGAGTAGGGATCGGAATCCTTCTCCGCGCCTTCAAGCTCGCCAGAGGGCAGTCTTACTCGTCCCTGCTCGATCTCAAGGTGAGCAAGAATCTCGATTTGATGCACTCACTTGTGAGATGTTTGATTTTCTTAAAAACAAGAAGCTGTAATCTTCATATGCCTGTCAAAGAATCTGTGTGTTCCCTAGCTCATATGAGATTCACTCACGCATGAACAATGGTTTTGCAGCAACTTGTGTCAGAGAAAGATTTGATTGTTAGGGAAGAAGCATGTCGTATTGGTTTACTCTTTGGTGGCTTTACCGGCTCCTATCACGCACTCAGATGCTGTTTGAGGAAGTGGAGAAAGAAGGAGACGCCATTGAATTCGTAAGTTTATGTTTGTATGTATCTCCGTTTCTTGTATGCTTCTGCTGTTTGATTAAGGGTGGAGCAGAGTTTTAGCAGGTTCAATTGCGGGTTTGTCGGTTCTCGCGTTAGATGATTCCAACCAGCGGCGCACACTTGCTCTCTACCTCTTGGCTAGATTAGGCCAGGTATATCATAGAATCATTATCACTACTCAGGTGTATCTTTGAGAGTCTGATCTTTTATGTTCTGAACAGGCGGCTTACAATTCCGCAAAGTCAAAGAACAAATTCCATCTTTGGGGAAGCCATTGGAGACATGGAGATTCTTTACTTTTTTCTCTTGCTTGTTCCCAGGTATTTGAGGTTCCTCCTCCTTTTTTTTTTTTTTTTTGCTTGTCCTAGTAGTCTGAAGTAGTTGGTGATATCTAGTCGAGAAGATAAGCTTTACTTATCATATTTATTATCTTCATTCTGATTGAGTTGTGCTAATTCTGTTGGGTGCAGGTTATGTATGCGTTTATAATGCGTCCTGAAACCTTGCCGAAGTCATATAGAGAGTTTATTCAGAAGACAGGTCCAGTTGCAAGGCCTGTCTACCAGGCTGTAAGAGAATGCTGCAGAGGTGGTCCAATCGATGTAGCCTCCTTATCAGCCTACATTTCTAGTAAAAACGAAGCCAGTCATGTGAGGGTCCAAGAGTTTGCTTCCATCATCCCTTGTTCAGCTATTCATCCACACACTAATTCGTGTCTGGCCCAAAATGCTAATGCAATGTCAGCTACATTCAAGAAAACGTTTCCATTATACTTCTCCCTGACATTTGTCCCATATGTCGTCCTACACCTGCAAAAGGTAACGAGTCTTTTAGAATCCTATTGGTTTAGGCTCTACTCAGAGATAAATGTCTGTTTTTCTTTCTTTCTGATGCCATCCATCCTACTACACTTTCAGTTCATGGCTTCTCCTTACCGGACATCTTGGAATGCAATCAGAGATTCAGTTCGATCCACTTCCTTCTTGTCTGCTTTTGTTGGGATATTTCAGGTAGCAGGTGTTGACATTTTGATCTTCTCCTTTCATTTCACACAGTTAGTTTCCTAAATCCTTCCATTTTGCACTAGGCCTTCATATGTGCCCATAGAAAAGTTGCATCCAAGGACCACAAGCTCGTTTACTGGTTTGCGGGTGGTGTAGCTGCTCTTTCGGTTATGCTAGAGAAAAAACCAAGACGCTCTGAGCTTGCTCTATATGTTCTTCCCCGAGCTGGAGATTCTCTGTGGGAGATACTTGTTAACCGCCACATTCTTCCCAATATTAAAAACGCCGAGGTATAATTCAACAAATATTCTTGTTTCAAACTTTCTTTCCCTTTTCACAATAGAACTGTATGTGTTTATATACACAATCAATGAAATCAGGTTGCTGTATTCTGTGGATGTATGGGAGGAATCATGTATTACCTAGAACATGAACCTGATACATTGGCTCCGTTTCTGAGAGGACTCATCCGTCGGTTTCTTGCTAGTCAAATAAGCAATCCAAGTAGCAAAATCAGTCAGAGTTCTTCCTATATGTATCTCCAGACCCTAGATGCGTTGGAGAAACCAAAAGCGCCCGAGAACCGAGAAAGTGAAACTCAAAAAGCTGAAGAAAAGTATAACCTGGAGGCAATTCCTGGTCTTTAGTAACAAAGTTAGCTCTGATGGTTTCAACAGTTGTATTAGCATATCATGGATCATTGTTTTGATGAAACTCCCCTAGAAGAAAAGGGTCCATACACAGAAAAAAAAACCTTTGAGAGGTTAAAGTGATTTTATAGGATTTTAGGAGTTTTTAAGTGTCTGATTTCATTTAACTATCTTCCCAAAATAACCAAAAAAAACTCTCTTTTTCACTGCAATGGGAAGATGCAGAACGGACGGAGACGTTTATGGAATCGTACATTAACAAGCTTGTGTTAAAACAGATACGTAAATAGTCTCAGAGATGCATGTTCTCCCTTATGGATGGACCAGCATAATCTATTATGTTCAACATCATGTTAGATATCTATCTTTTCCGAAGCACAAAGACTGTTCATTATCTCTCTTTTCCTAAGCACAGGGACTATTGGACCACCCAAATAAAAATAGTAAACTCATGCTTCTATGCCGTTACAAATGCATACCTGATAGGTATTGTGATACAGAGATATTATTCATCTGGGAGTTTACATATTTTGTGTGTTTTGTTTCCTATCTTACACTCGATTCCAGAAAACTTAGAGGTGAATATACGATTCTGCACGCAACCACCAGCTCTAAGCTTCTTCAGTTCCCCGTCAACAGCTCCCTTTAAGGAAGTTCTAATATCACCCAACGCCCAGACCAAGGAGATATGTGGTCGCGGATCCTATATGACAAAGTGAAGCAGAACCGATGGATGGGTTAAGTGTTGGTGACTATGAATTCATTTTAATAGTAAAAATGCAATCAAGCTAACTAGCTGTAAAGTAGTATATAGAAAAAGGAAATGGACCTTGTAGAACTCTGGAAGATTGTGAAGCTTGTAAACTTCATTAACAGCATCAATTTGCTTGCTTATCTAAAAGCAGAGATATGAGGGTTAGTACAATGCCTAACACGATATATACAAAAAGCTAACACATTCAAGGTAACTCTTGTTGTACAGCATACCTCGGATAGTCCAGAAGTGGTGATTTCCAGAGAGAGGAAAGAACGAGTAGAGTCGTCATTCACAAAGACTTGCCACTTATTAAAATCAATCCAATATCTATCGAAAACAGAAGAGGAAAAGAAATCATAAATCCAAGCATCGAATACAATCAAACTGGTTCACAAGGAACGATGTTTACCTCTTGTGTAACTGAAGTTTTTGCCTAAGCATAGAAACCAGAGAGTTAATCTGATGAACACGAAGAGGAACGCTTCTTCCCAAGCTTATGTGGAACTCTCTCCCCAAAGCATGGTCAAGCTTCTGGTCATCGTTGCAAAGAATGCTGAGTGGAATATCAGCTTCGACCAAATGAAGATGGGGAACAAGTGATGCAACCCTCTTTAAAACACAGGCAATCTCCTTCTTCGCCAATAGTGGTATAAAAACTAAAATAAGTAGCATGAGTAAAGGAAGAAAGAAAAGTGATACACTTCATACTGATAGCAAGAGGCATTAATAGAATTTTCATGGAAGATCATTGTCACTGCAGTAGGCTACATAATCTGATATAGTTCTATTTTCTTATAGAGTGGCATTTACAAAAAAAAAAAAACATTGCTTTTATCTGATTGTACAAGCACCTAATTGAGATTGATGCACAGTAAGAAGGCATACAAAAACTGAGGCTATGTTCCTAGGGTTGAGTTTAAGACCATCATGTTCATTAGCTTTCTACCAACAACAACTTGATTGGATGTAAAAGCATCTTACACTAAACAAGCACTCACTTGAGAATTCAAGAAACCTTGTCAAATTTCTGAAAAGGAGTGATTACCAGGGATGTAAACATGCAAGGCGTAGTTTCCATCGACATGAGGAAAGTTCCTTACTCTAGTCACAGTCTTCGTTGAGTAGACATCCAAAGAACCTGAGATTTTTTTTCAAAACGTGATGAGAGTGATACGTATGAATTAGATTCATGAGCAGTCAGAGTTGACACAATCTGCGAGCATCATCATCACCTGTGGATCCAATGGATTCGACAAGCGAAAGCGGCGGAGGAGGCAGAGAAATCGACTCCTTCCCGTGTTTTCCAGAGGTTGATACCTCGCCGTGATTTTCAGCAGCCGGAGAGAGATCATCAGTATCCGAGTCCGATGAAGAGTCACCGTAAGAAGCTCTCAATGCGTCCATCGCCGCCGGTCAATCAAAAGAAAAATAACAAAGACGAGCCAAAAATCAAATATTTCAATCCCATTCCAAATTGAACCAATTCTTATTAAATCGAACCGAACTTAAACCCAACACATCCGGGAACAAATCTAATGGGCTGAAAATGGGCCTCCACAGTGACCAAGAGGAACCCTAACTATGATCACTATATATTTACACAACAATCGCCCTTCATTCTATAATCAGCCTTAGTTGCGTCTATATTATCTAGGGTTGTTCTCTGATCGCCAAGATTTCTCTGTTTTTAATTGATTCGTTTATTTTATATTTTTTTTTGATTAATCTGGAGATATAGAAAGGCAGTGATGACTCGGAATTATCAAGCTCAACAGACCGGAATGAGTCGTTTCTTCTTTTAATTGGAGATTCGTTTCTGTGTCGATAATCCCGCTGAACTGAGCCTTCTCTTCTTTTTTTCCATCTCTTGTTTGAATTTGTGTTTTACCGTCACTTGTTTTTACTCTATAAAGTGGTTTTGATTTTGAAATTGTTTTGGGGTTTGGAGATGGCAATGAGGATATAACGCTCCCTCTTCTGATTTCAGCTGAAGAAATTTGCTGGCAGAATCGAACCTAATATCACTAGCCATCACTGAGTCATCTCCTTATTCCCTAAGTCTCTTATTTGACAAGCTTGTTTTATTGAATGCATAAAGACGGTGATAATGATGAAGCAAATAATCTAATCCAACACTTGATCTGATTTATGCTATGTGCATCTGATGCTACAACAGTTTAGCTTCTGAATCCCCTCTAAAACTGTTTCATCTTTGTATATTTCAACTGTGCAAGATTGTTTACTAGATTTCTTTGCTATTAATTTTCGACATGAGTAGATAAATCACTGGTAGAATTTACTTCATTTTCTAATACACAATAAGCTTCAATTACATCTCTTTTCAATATCATCATCAAATGCTCTCCAGTGGTCAGAACTAGATTATGAGTATGCTATTTCTATTCATTCTGATTATCTATGTACAATTCATCAAATACATTAAACAATCCATAATCTTACACTCTCATACTAGTATCCAAGTTTCGGAACAAACTTTTTAATATAATGACTTTACATTTAAAAGAAAAGTTAGAGGATCAATTTTTACAACTTTGATTCGTAGGATGAAACCGTATATCAAAGTTATAACTAAAATATCTTTAGTTTCACAAATAATTTCCAGAGAAGGTTCAAAAAGAATTAAGAAATAAACTTATTAGCAGTTGATAAATATTCATGCTCATTGATTTTTGAAAAAGACGCTTAACTGCATAATTTGAAAAAAAAAACTTTTTTATGCAGAGTTTAGCTGAATTTCTCAAATCGTTGCTTATGAGCTTATTTAGAATCATTAAAGATAATCAGTTTGTACACTTTATAAATTTGGTAAAGTATAGTAAATTTGGTATGTTGCATCATATAAATTGTGAGGCAAATCACCATTCAAGAATATAACTTCACACGTAGAACTAATTTATGAACATGCACATGAGCAAGCAATACATGAATGGCTGCAATCTTAGTAATAAGAGCATACATATTGACGTAGGCATAGACGTACCGTCCAAAAATTGAGCCTTAACATTGGAGGTTGATGATTTGTAACTGATGGACGATGTTCTAAGATTTTAGGATAATGCAGAATCAAGGTTTTTTGTTTTGTAACTCTCTCATCTTTATCTATAAATGGAGTGAAGTGAATTAAGATTGGACTAGATTTGTTGGTTTTGTAACTGTCTCTTGTTTTGTCAAAAGAAGAGATGGAACTCTTTTTTGCAACTTTCATCAATCAACTAAGCTTTGAAACTGGACTAGTTAGCTTAACTGGTAACGCCTCAGACATTTGTTTGAGAGATCACGAATTCGAGTTTCGGGTGGGAGGAGTGTCCAGGACCGTGACAGGTACAGACAAAGGCTGGTTTCGGGCTTAGGGGGAGATTAAGGCCAAAGGCCCGAACCCATCCTGGTTAAACAAAAAAAAAAAAAAAAACTAAGCTTTGAAACCAGCAAATATGACTAATTTGTTTGCTTAAAAAGACATGAAAAAACTTGCGTATATTTTACTATATGTTAGTAACAGTCTCCAAACAGTTTCTTCATGTGCACTTTTACATAATATCATAGATGCCCTCGAGAAAAAATTCTCGATGACATAGATAAAACACTTTCTAAGAATAAAAGCTGATTTTACAATGCTTCAAGACTATTTTAAGTCTATTGATGTGTACATGTAGAAAGGACATTCGTGGCTGAATGTAAATGGACTGCTTCTCCGGTGGATTTAAATCAAAGCTTTCAGCTGATTTTGGTGATCTTGTTCGAGACCCAATGGTCCAGTCCAACCCAAACATATGTATTGGGCTAGAAATTGACTTGCAAGACCCATCTGAAGCAAACTGATTTCTCTCTTAAAAGAAAACATCAGCACTTTCGCATGGTCTACTAAGACATGATTAGGATCGATCCTGACATAACAACTCATAACCTAAACTTTGATCCCACGTACAAGCCGATTACACAACAACGTCGAAAATTAGGCTCAGAGCACGCAAAAACAATAAACAATGAAATATATCGACTATTAAAGGTTGGCTCCATTTATTCGTAAACATAAAAACGGGAAGCGGAGAACCTGCATCGTTTTATAGACCTCAACAAAACTTATTTGAAAGACAGTTTCTGCTCCTTCATATTGACCAGCTTGTAGAACCTACAGCAGATCATCAATTGCTTTCTTTCTTGGATGCATTTTCGGGGTAGAATCAGATGAAATGAACCCCAAAAATCAGGAGAACACGACAACCAGCACTGACCAAGGCACTTGCTGGTACAAAAGTAATGCCCTTCAATCTCAAAACCCTGACGCCACTTTACCAACGGTTGGTGAATAAGATATTCGTCAATCAGCTAGGTAAAACCATGGAAGTATATATCGATAACATGTTAGTGAATTCCGAAAGGATGAGCGACCACGTCAATCAACTGCTTGAATGCTTCATATTCCTCAACAAATACGCAATGAGCTAAATTTGGAAAATGCACTTTTAGAGTTCCTTGCAGTAAATTTCTTGAAAACTTAGTAACATAACGAGGCATCAAAAATAAACCTAAGAAGATTAGTTATTTCTTCAGCATACCCTCTCTAGAAAGACAATATAAATGAAGCAGCTAACCAGGAGAATAACACCCCTGAACATGTTCATCTGTTGATCCACGACAAATATCTTACCTTTTACAATTCCTCAAAGAAAATAAAGGTTTCCTATAGGACGAAAAAGTGTGAGGAATCATTCACTCAACTAAAAGCATACCTCAGGGAGTCCCTCATACAGGTCAAGCCAAAAGAGGGAGAGCCACTCTACCTCTATATAAATGTCTTGTTGCGTCCTTGCTAGTCTCCCACCTATTAAAGAGGAACACATGTCGATTTATAGACTGAGGGGATTGACACATAAGTTGGTCCACTAAAGGTCCATTTGAGATGAACTAACTTGACAACCTTTATATGGTCTATCTATTAATCCCAACTATTTTGTTCAAAGGGCTACCTCACAACTCGAGGTAGCGAGCTTGGATCAAGTGGACAAATATCAAGACCAATTCACCTCACGGTTCTTCTACAACATATAGCTCCAAAACATTTATGGCTATTAACCACAAATAGCGCTAATCATATTCGTAGTTATTTTAGCCACAAACCCACCTTTAATTCGTGGGTAATATGTGACTATTTCAAAAAATAAAAATATATTAAAAATGTATATATTGAACTTAGTTTTCAAGATTATAAAAATTGATTTACATTAATTTATCAATAGAAATTTTTTTTATACACTAAAATCGGTTTACAAAATAAATATTGTTCATAAAGCTAAACCAAAAAAAAAAATTAAATAAAAATCATTATTTGCTCGACGCACTATTGCCCGTCAGTTCATAAAGCTAAACCAAACTCTTTGTCTGCTCGACGCACTATTGCATCTTCTTCTGCCACTACGCCCCGATTTCATACATGTCTCTCTCGGTAAGCCGTCTTGTTCTTTTTCTTTCTTTATACTATTTTCGCTTCTTACATTTACACATACATACCAATTACTGTTAAACTAAGTGATAATCCGCGCAATGGACGGAGCAAAATATTTTAATATTTTCTTAAATATATATATATATATATATATATATATATTTTAATATAATAACAAAACATATGTAAAATATATTTGGATGATTTGATCAAATTGAAATTGGAAAAGTATTTATTTTTTTCAATTCAAATATAATACATATTTCTTATTTTGAAATCAAATTATTTCTATATTTTAATATTTTATATAGTTTAATTTAAACATTAAATATATATATATATATATATATATATTATATATTAATATAAAGATTTATTAAATGAAATTTTATAATCATATTATTTTATGATTATTTGTATCTTGTTATAACTAAAATATAAGCCATTGACCAAAATAAATTCAATGTGAAACTTTTTTTTTAATTTATATTCGTTTAAAAAAAAATTAAATTTAAATCATTTGATAGTTTAACTATTTTCATAATATAAATTAAATAAAAAGAAGAGGATACACAAATTTTTATCAACTTTGTTTTATTCAAAATCATTAATTGTCATATATATTTTAGTCATAGTAAGTAATTTCGTAGCTTTTATTTAAGAAAATTAAAAATATATTTTATTTTATAGATTACTAATTAATTTAATGGTTAATTTAATAAAAAATATAATATATATTTAAATGAACCAATCTATTTTCTAAGGATTTCAAGAGTCATTCTAGTGATGACACATAACAACATTCTAATGTTGTAATGCTTATCTTTTAATATTTAAATGATAAATCAGAAGAAAAGATTCAATAAAAAATAATTACAAAAATATAGAATTTGGCAGAAGAGAGTGAGACTTCTCGTGCTGAAAAAGATCATTTCATTTCATTGACTTACGGTACAGAAAAAATGCACTGCTGCTAGCTCGCCTTGTCCATGGGGAACTTACCCTGTTAAAAATCCTATCTTGCTTGACTTCGCTAAAAATCTTGTTGAAGAGATACATTAGACGAACAACCTTTTTCTTATGTCCCAACTTTTTGTGGGGGATAATAATGAATTTATATTTCCATAATTTATTTTATGGTTAATTGTGATTTCATTTCCTTTGAATAACCAAAAAATAGAATTTGAGTACTTTACCTACAAAAATCTGTAGAATAAGTCTGTTTTGTAGCTATTTGTGGTAAAAAAAAAAGCAGTCACAATTTTTTTGCGTGGCCAATTTATGGCATCTCCAACCCTACTCTATTTTTGACTCCAAACTTCATTTTGGAATAAAATCTTCTCCAACCCCACTCTATATTCAACTCCAAAATTGAGTAACGGCTAGGGTTACACTATTTATGGAGTAATCTTGCCCATTACTCCATTCTGGAGTTGAAATTTTTTTATTTATGAAATAGTTTTTTTAATCTTGAATATTTTTATTTTACACTTAAATAATATTTAAAATAATAAAATAACATGAAAATAAATATAATACTCCACAAAATATTATTTAATAGTTTTACATAAAAGATGCATAAACTAATAAAAATCAAAACTAAACATAAATAATTTATAACATAATGTAATATAATATAATACAAATAAGTGATTTAATAATTCTGTAAACTGTTTTTGGAATCAGTGAAGTATCGTTCAAACTGAATAGATGCGTTTGTTTATCTTGTGGGTCAACATTTCGATTGATAACATTTGTACTTGTTAAGTGATATCTTGCATATTTACATTGTCTTATCTATTTATTCATGTGCATTTTCATCATATAGATTAGGGTTTAGCCATGTCTAGGTTGCATTTTGCATACATATGTCTCTATTAGGTATTGGAGTACCACATGGAGTTCCTGGAGACATTTGGGCGCATTTGTAGCTCAAAAACAGTGTTTAAAGCGATCAACGGACGAGCAGCGCACCAAAGCGACCTCACCGGAGCGACGCCATGAAGTCGCTGTGACACACATCCCGGAGCGATCCAGCCAGGGCGACATGGAGAGGTCGCTCGCGTTTCTATCGTGAGACACCCCTCTCAGACCGACTTGCCAGAGCGACGCTCCGAGGTCGCTCGCGTTTCCATGGTGAGACGACACAAAACGAAGCCCGGAGCGACCTCTCAGAGTGACCCACTGAGGTCGCTCCCGAAGTCCGGAGCGACTTGTTGGAGCGACACACCAAGGTCGCTCGCGTCCTCTCGTCCGGAGACACCAAAATCGAGCATCCTGGAGCGACC
>NC_027756.1:32731031-32732313 GCF_000695525.1 Brassica oleracea var. oleracea
AGAGCCAGATTGGATACAGCTAGCAATGGGTTCTTCTTGGGGAGAACTGAGGCAGATGCTGAGGAGCTGGTTGACAACATGGTAAAGAGTGATGCAGTGTACAGTGGAGACCACGACAGAGGCAGTCGGACAGATGATAAGCAGACGAGGAAGGAGTTGAAAGCTCTACAGGATAAGATAGACATCCTCATTGCTGATAAAGCCACCCAAGATCAGCTGCACTTTTTTGGTAACCCAAGCCAAGAGACACCACCTGTAGTCCATGAGGTTGAGGGTTTGGAAGGTCAGGAAAAACTGTGTTTCATCAACAACAATGGTAGCTGGTACAAAAAAGAGCCCAACTTTCAGTACAACAACTACCAACAGAAATCCTATCCCAACAACCAACAGAGTGGTTATCCGCCTCGAAACAACCAGCAAGGCAGCTATCAACCTCAGCAAAATCCCTCATCTTGTTCTTCTGCTCCTCAAGAGAGCAGCACTGACACCCTGCTGAAACAAATCTTGGAGTCTCAGACTAGAAGTGAGAAGAATGTTGGATATGAGTTGAAAAACCTTCATTCCAAGATTGATGGAAGCTACAATGAGCTCAACAACAAGTTCTCACATCTTGCTTCTACAGTCAAGAATTTAGAGAACCAGTTTGCTTCCCTGAACACTCCCCAGACTCGCCAGCAAGGATCTCTACCTGGAAAATCTGACCAAAACCCCAAGGAGGCCAAAGCTATCACCCTTAAGAGTGGTAAGCAGTTACCTCCTACAACCCTCACCAGGGATGCTGAGAAACTAGGTGAGGAGGTGGCCATCAACTTAGATGATGAAGTGGTGATTGTTGATGAGAAAATCAATGATGAAATCTTGGATTAGATTGTGGAAGCCAAAGGTAAATGAAAGGTGGGGGAAGAGAAGAAAACAGTGAAAGATGGTGAAGTTCTTGCTCCAACAAGTGAGAATTCTTTTGTTGCTCCTCCCTATGAACCCAAACTACCATTCCCTGGTAGATTCAAGAGGCAGCTGCTAGAGAAGTACAAGGCTTTGTTTGAGAAGCAAATGAGTGAAGCTCAGGTTGCAATGCCCATCATCGATGCTTTCATGTTGATTCCTCAATACAACAAGTTCCTAAAAGATGTTGTAGCTGCAAAGAAGAAAGAAATGGAAAGCATGATGATTCTTACCCATGAGTACAGTGCCATCATCCAAAGGCTTGATGTTCCAGAGAAGTTAGAGGATCCAGGATGCTTCACACTACCTTGTGCTCTTGGACCTATGGTATTTGAGAAAT
>NC_027756.1:32734131-32748574 GCF_000695525.1 Brassica oleracea var. oleracea
TGAAGTCGCTGTGACACACATCCCGGAGCGACCCGGCCAGAGCGACGCTCCGAGGTCGCTCGCGTCTCCATGGCGAGAGGACACAAAACGAAGCCGGGAGCGACGTCTTCGGAGCTACACAGCCAGGTCGCTCGCGAGGAGACGACCCGGGAGCGACGTCTTCAGAGCGACACAGCCAGGTCGCTCGCGAAGAAACGACCCGGGAGCGACCTCTCGCAGCGACGTGCCGAGGTCGCTCCGCGTCTATTTGTTTGGCCGAACTCATGTTTTCTCAAGGGCCTTTTGGTCATTTCATTATGCACGTTTTTTACTTTTTAAACCTATGTTTTATATCTTTGGTAAGCCATCAGTGGCTGGAGAATCTCTTTTTCTGGAGAACAACTAGTAAAAACTTCTTTTAATTCAGATTTCATTGCTTTTATCCTGTGTTCTTGTTGATTTCTTATCTATTTCTCTACATGATTAATCAAGTATTAGCAGTAGTTTAAAACTCATCTAAATCATTGGTTGCACTTAGATTAAGTGAGTACTTGCATTCTCGGTGCTTTGATATCCCTCAGAACTGGTTCAACATTAACTCATACTACAACATTTGTCTTAGGAGCCTTGAAAACTCCTAACATCATTAAGCTTAATATATGCACAAACATTTGGATCAAGTACATAATTTAAATTAAAAAAAAAAATTGTTATCTTCTTTATGTTCTTCTAATGCATAATTTTGTTTTTGAATTAGAAAAATTGCATATGATGAAAATTACACCAATTGAAGTTGGAAGAAAAGCTCTAGCTGTATTTTTTATTAATAAATATTTAATTTAAATAAAATATATTTTTATGAAAGTTTTGTAAATATAAAATAGTTGGATTAATTGTTAAATTTTTATAAGTTGAAGGCACTACTAACAATTATTAACTAAATAAAAAATAGAATCATTTGTGAATATTTTTTTTAGAGTAAGAAATGGAGTAATACATTGGAGTAAAACCCAACTTCATTTTGGAGTTATACTATTTTGGAGTAAAAAAATGGAGTAATACATTGAAAATACTCTTATAGGTAAATCCAGTTTTTCTTGTAGTGAAAGTACGACACATACATCCTAAGTACTCTAGTAATTAGATAAACCTTGAAGAGAATAAGAGATAAGTCAAGATCATTATGTAACACATGATTTCTGTTTGTTAACTTGGCACAAAAAAACTTCTTTGAACTGTATTATCTTTGATTTGTCTTCTTGCATCTTTTATATTCCTTGTCAATTCCAGTTTAAGCAAAATAATTTAGGGATATATTCATATAGATTGTTTTTCACTGTTTCTTTAAGCGTAACACTTAGTTAAATTTTTATTGCAACTACTAATGTACCAGCTGAAGACCGTGCTCACAAAGAAAAAAATACAATACTGCTTGTATGAACTATATGAAAAAATTGAAATCAAAATTTTCATCTATATGCTATGATAATTTTATTTTGTATTTTGTATTTTTATTTTAAAATATTTTTCTTAAACAAGTCTATGTGTGCTTTGATGATAATATTTTGTATTTCCTTATTTTCAGAATAAATATTTATTATTAATAGTGTTTTTTTTTGTTTTATGGAGTAATTTAAAAGGAAAATAAAAATTAGAAACTAAAAAAAAAGTTTAAATTATCATTGTGTTTTTCAAAAAACTAAAATCTAATATAAAAAACAAAAAAAAAAATTAAAAAGGGGATGAAATTAATCAGACTATTGTTTCCCTAATTATGTTGAAAACCTAACCAAAAACACTAATTTTCTTTTCTAAATATGAAATAGTTTGGCAGAAATAAAAAAAATAAAAAAGGAAACAAAATAAATCAGCCAAGTTAATGTGGAAGTATTACAGCTTAGGACGTTTTTGTAAATTTTAAGGAATTATTTATCTTTTTTCTTGTATATATGATATATGTATAGTGTTTATAACAAAAACAATTTATAGGAAGACATTAAAGAGTTTTTATCACAAATATAACATACAAAATTAAAATAATTAAAATTTGTTATCAAAAAGTAAATATACACTTATATTATGTGGATTAATTAACTTAAAATTAAGATTTGGATTTGCGGTATATGGGTTTTGGGGTTGAATTTTATGATTAAATAAATAAATACTTAAAATTTTAAAATATTTTTAAAAAGAATTTTCAGATTTCAAAATAAAATGTTTTGAAAATAAAAAATTAGGAAAAAAATCAGAAAAAAATATAAAATTTCTATTCAAAAATTGATCATTCAAAAATAATAATTTTTATATAATTTATTTAAACAATTATTTATATTTTTATGTCTATAAAAGAAAGGTAGAAAGATCTTTTACCTCTTTAATGAAATTTTTTTTATATCAATTTTCTCTTTGTTTGTTTTTGGTGAAAAATGTATTTTATTTGGTTTTAGAGAATTGCCAATTATAATATCCGTATATCTTGCATAAAGAGAAGAGTGCGACATTTTTACGTGAATTCGAAAATCCGTGTTTAGTTATTCGAAAAAAGCACTTTGATTCGAAATCTTAATAAAATGATGATTCGAGTAAAATGTCAAGCATAGGAACTTGTGGAAAAAAAAAACTGATGCAAAGTCGGAAGATATTTCCTTACCTTGTATTTTAATTTACCAAAGCCAAGCCGTAGAGAGATATTGTCTTTTTGCTTTGGGTCCCCTGAAGTCGGCAACTCCGTCTCGAAGCCGACATCCCTCTTCACGATTCCTTTCTTCCACCTTACGTTTCCTTCTCTGGCAACTCTGTCTTCTCCTGCTTTCCACTCCCCCACTTTCTACTCCTGAACCACAAACCATATTGGATCTGATCGGATCGAATTCGAATTGCCAACATGGAGAAGCAGGAGGAGGGCGTTTGCTCGGCGGAGTCTGTGGTCGATGGGAGCCTTGACGTTTGGAGTTGCAAGAACTCCGATTCCTCTTCCGCCGATCACCTCGTCGTTATGGTCCATGGGATCTTGGGAAGGTTACTGCTTGATTCTTTCTTGTACAGTAATCATAATTTCCTGATCTTGATCTTGATCTGTAATCTTAATTTCCCGATTTTGGTAATTCAGTACGGACGATTGGAAGTTTGGAGCTGAGCAATTCGTTAAAAGGCTACCTGACAAACTCTTTGTTCACTGTAAGAACACTACCAACTCTTCCTCTGCTGATTAGTGATGGTTCCTTTTCCAGATACATTATAGAGATAGAGATGGTTCCTTTAGCCTAATCTTTCAGCTACTATTGCTGGCAATTATCCAATGATCTTCTTGTTTAAGCAGGTAGTGAGAAAAATGCGTCTGCCCTTACTCTAGATGGTGTGGATGTAATGGGTGAGCGTCTTGCATCTGAGGTTAGCAAGCAAGCATCATTACATTCTCTTCCCTCTTTCCTTCACTCATTGTAGCCAACTCCCGAACCACAACCACGCTCTTTGTATGTGTCAGGTCCTTGAAATTGTTGAAACAAGGCCAAACATCCGCAAAATCTCCTTTGTTGCTCATTCTTTGGGAGGGCTTGCAGCTAGATATGCAATTGGGAAGCTTTACAAGCCACCTAATCCGCAAGACTCTTCAGGGGACAGTATTGAAGGGCCTTCCCAAGGCACAATATGTGGCTTAGAGGCTGTGAACTTCATCACTGTAGCTACACCCCATTTGGGTTCTATGGGTAATAGACAGGTAACTCTTCTTATGTTCATTTGTTTACAAGTTGTTTGAAATTGAAAATAAGCAAAAACTTCATTTCATAACTTTGATTCTGGTGAACGCCAAAAAGCAAACAATAAAAAAAATAAAAGACACTATCTTACCAAAGATGCTTTTAACCTTGCACTCTGTCATTTATACAAAATGTAACCGACAGCTGTTTTCTTTCTTTAACCATGGATATCTATTTGTGCGATTGAAATTGAATTACAATTTCACTTATGTCAGGATGTTATTCTTACGGGATTAAACATAATTTTGGTATTTGCTTCCAGGTTCCGTTTCTATTTGGGGTTTCTTCCTTCGAGAAAGTTGCAGGTCTCGTTATCCACTGGATATTTAAAAGAACGGGACGTCACCTTTTCTTGAAAGATGAAGAAGAGGGAAAACCGCCCTTGCTTCGACGCATGGTGGAAGATACCGGTGATTGTCATTTCATGTATGCAATGCACTCTATGCCCCCCCCCCATTTGTCACAAGTTAACCATGACTGCAAGATCTTCTCACTAAAATATGTTTTTCCTCTATTGCAGGTCTGCACTGCGTGCCTTCAAAAGGCGGGTGGTTTATTCAAATGTGGGCCATGATCGTATCCTGTCTCTGTTACTTTTAGTAATATGCTATTTATCATGTGCCATTACATTTCTTTTCCTTTACTAGACCTGAATAGACATCGTTGGCTGGAGGACGGCTTCTATTAGACGTGACAGTGAATTGCCTAAGGTATATGACTTACTCCATATGGTTCAGGATTTTGATGCGATGGGTCTCTTATATGTGAATTATTTTCTTGGTTTACCAGTGGGAAGATTCTCTGGACGAGAAGTATCCTCATATTGTTTACGAAGAACTCTGCAAGTCATGTGACGGTGACGACGTACCAGAAGGCGAAAATCATTCGGACGACATTGAAGGTAAGCTTGCACTGGTACCTGTTTAGGTATTAATTGGTTCTGTTGCAGAGTTATTACTCACTGCTCCTCTATCTTATCTGTATTTCTGTTTTCTATGTTTTAGATCTCATTAGCTGGTAAAAGAAGTACAAACAATTCGTATGTGGGTCTGTCTACCCATGTGCAGTGCTTCTGTTTTCTTATTTTCATGTTTTAATAACGTGGTGCCTTTTCAAATTTGCAGAAGAAATGATCAAAGGACTCTCCACTGTCTCATGGGAAAAAGTTGATGTTAGCTTTCACAGTAGTAGGCAGAGATTCGCTGCTCATAGTGTTATACAGGTCTCTCACTCTCCTAAGATATACCATTTCCCTCCTAAGGGTTTTAAATGCATCTTCTCTTGATGTTTATCGTTCTGTTTTTGTAAGTTTGAACGTTACATTTCCAGATAAGATTAGTGTCCACATACCTTGTTGTATAAACATGAAATCTAATTGCATGTGTTATGCCGTTTGCAGGTTAAAAGCGAAACTATGCATATAGAAGGAGCAGATGTCATAGAGCATATCATTGATCATTTCCATCCCTAAATCAGTATAATTTTCATCACCCACGAGTCTGGGACACAACAACTAAGGACTGATTGACGTCAGTTATGACCAGTTCACATGATACATGATGTTAGCAACAAAGGAAATTTTGTTCATTTCAATTGTATCATGTATTCATGGATGTGATGCACTGAAAGTATAAAGTAGCGTGAACGAAAGTTTTGTGCCTATATATTCCTTCTCTTTTTAAGAATTCCAACCGAGTCACTTAATAATCAACCTCTGAACTCCGATCTTCAGTATTCCCCACTGGTTGTTTCCTTTGATTTGGAACTTAGAAAAGGCAAGGTAATTTTATCATTGTTGTAAGAATAGATGTTATCCTTTGATTTGGAACTTAGAAAAGGCAAGGTAATTTTATCATTGTTGTTAGAACAGATGTTAACATATCACACGTACATCTGGAAGCAGATGCACTGGTGGAGCATGACAGCGGAATGGCTTTGTTTTTCATTATCATATCGAATTCAATGTGTCTAGGGCCTCTTGGGCATTCTGTATCTGCAGCCAATACGCTGATAATGATCTGCAATATTCATTCATTCGTAAGTGTTCTACGTCAGATGTCAAGCAGAGAAAGAGAAGCTTAAGGATCTTTTTTCTTTCCTTGAACCAAAGCTTAATGATCAAAAAAATAATTGGAACTCTTGTGTTTATCAAGAGTTCACTTGGTTTGATGTTATGCAGCATGTATTTCAGCTTAGCCTAGAGGGTTCCCAAGTAGCTTACTTGTCTTTGTAGGACCAGTGGGTCGGTCTGCTGCCATCTATTTAATTAGCTGCTAAGATTTCCTTTTGTTCTATGGTGAAAAGTCAAAGCAACTAAGCAAGGTGCATCTGCATATGGTTGTCTGTCCTTTCAGATGACCACACAAGTCGGCCATCATTTTGTACGAAGGACTCATTAGTATCGTTTTGAAAGCTCTTATCCTCTTGAGGTCGTTTAAGGAAGAGTAGAGATAATTGCATTGAGAAGAACGAATGAATATAACAAACCATTTACAATCAACCAATCTACAAACTAATTCACTCCGTGAGGAATCTTTAATACAATCCTTAAGATAATTATTGTCTTGTTTGTGTGTTCGCTTGCCGATGATATATAATCCAAAGTTGCGGATGTCACCTACATCCATAAGCTTACTTAACTCCGAGTTGAGAATGTCCTAGCGATGGGTAAGGAGATAAAGGAGGCACAGAGAATAGTCCCATCCCTATACCGTCTACTGCGTCCCAAAACCCCATCCAACTTGATGGTGTTAACGGACAAGCCTCACCCTGAGCTTCCGTCTCTTCCCTTTTCACAGCTTTATGACTGATCAGGTTTCTCTCATGGTTTTCATCCTCTGTTTCTGGTCTCTTCCTCTTAGCTTTCAAAGCCACAGTCTTCTTGTTCTTGTTGTCTCCAGAGTCCTGGTGCTTGCCTGCTTCTAGTGGGAAGTTAAGAATGGCTTTGCTTCCTCTTAGTTTAAAAGCAGCCCTGTCGTAACCTCTTGCAGCCTCCACGGCCGTGTCAAAAGTACCTAACCAGACACGAACGCCTTTCTTGTTTGGGTCTCTGATCTCAGCCGCATACTTACCCCACGGCCTACGCCTCACGCCCCTGTAATGCCTATGATCATCCTCTTGAACCACCGGTGCAGTAGTAGGAACTGAAATGGTGGCAAGAGATGGCTTGCGTTGGCTAAGAGTGGAGGTGGTGCTCTGATGGATGCTAGAGACGAAAGTCTCTAAGGAAGGGAAATCGGTAAGGAGGTGTTGAGTGATGAGGTCCAAAGCTGATTGGTCTTGTGAAGAAGCCATATATTAGAGACTTGGAGTCGTTGGTTTATGGTTTTGATTGTGTTGTGGAGTTTTGGATTTGAGATTTGGGGAGGTTATATAGAAGAAGGAAGTGAGACTGAGAAGTTTCGTAGTTAGCTTCTTCTTGGGTTGGAGAGAGGAAGGATCCTTTTCAATTTTATTGACTTGTTTAGTTTCACTGTTGCTTTGGAGTGTGGCAAGTGGACTATCTTTATTGTTTCTGTCCTTTGTTTTGTGAGGGACCATCAGCTAGTGTCTATCTACGAACTTGTTCATATCCGAGAGACATAAAAATGGTCTTTTTTTTTATAAAGTTCTTTTGTGTGTGTCTCAGTTCCTTTTCAAGAAATTCTATTTTAATATATTGATTTTTATTTATGTTAACTACATTAACTAAATTTCAATTTTAAAATTAATCTTCGTCAACTTTAGTTTGAAATAAACATCCGCCAATTACAAATTGTCAAAATAGAAAATCTACAATTTTTTCTATAAAATATTAATTTAAATTGCTAATTTCATAACTAAAAATAGATACTCATTATACGTAAAAATAATTAAATGTATGTAATTTAGTTTTATGCTATTTTTATGATAAATAAAAAATTAATATATTTCTTAAATATTAAAACCAAATCTGATCAAAATTAAAAAGAAATTACTATTAATTTTTTTGTCATCAACATAAACATACACTATCAACGCTGTGCTAACCAAATTGGTAACTATGTAGTTGATTGATTTCGAACACTGTATAAATTTATCTGTCTTTGTATATTGAGTTCGGGATGCATGTCTGATCTCAAACGTGTTAAAACTTTTTTTTGCTCGTTATATTTTTTTCTAATTAAGTCAGGTAAACTGTCTAAAAGTCAGGTAAACCATACATCTGGTTTTAAATCATTTTCACCAATTAACAACAATCTATCGCAAAAGTCAGGTAAACTGTCTAAAAGTTTTCACACACTCTACGTCCAGCTGAGGGCTTCAAATTCGGTGTGAAAAAGTGTAAATGCTGGTTCTTGTATTGCTTGCGCCATCAAACCTTCAAACCCTGCTAGTGTACTATACCATCTTTGTCTTGAGAAATTGTCTTTATCCTTCCAAAACTCATTTGTCTACTATTTTCTTAATCTAGGTGGTATACTTTGTATTTCCTCTTTCATAGTGTTTAGTGTTTGTGTTTTAGTTTGGACTATTTCCATTTGCACTTTGTTCCATAGTATGGCTTTTGTCTCTAGTAACCACAAAATATCTGGACGATCATTGTCAATACTGTTAAATACCTTGTTATTACATCATCGATGTGGTGTTATTCTCCAAAACAAATAATTCATATTAGCAAAGCCAACTGCATAAGAAACCTTTCTGGCTTTGTGAGATTCTTTAAGAGATTCCATATTTAAATAGTTGGGAGGCATTCAAAGAGGACATGGTTCATCGTTTTCTCATCTTCTCTATATCTTGCAGACTGTGTGTCACATTTCATCACTCATATTTTTAGATTACTCTTTACCGGTAATCTGTAAATAATAGGTGGGAAATCACCGGACTTCCTCTGCTATCTTTAAACATGTTTAATATTTTTTCTTTTCCTCCTTTTGAATATTTACAATCAGTGCTTTCATACCCAAAATAAACAAATATGATGATAAAAGATCTTCTTGTCTTAACTCCCTCTTTGATATAATATGTCTTTTTGGTTGTCTATTTATTAGTATTTTGTACTTAACCGATGATGATATATACTTCATCATCCATGATACCCATTTTGGAGAGAACCCAATTTTTAGTAACAACCCTTGTATAAATGGCTATTCTAACCTATAATTTGCTATACTCATATTCATTTTGATAGCCAAAATTATTTACTTACATCGTTCTAAGCCAATATAACATTTTTTGAGCTATAAGAATTTTATCCGAAATCAATCTTCCTGAAACAAAAATAGACTGAATCTCTAAAATCAATTGTGGGAGTCTTAAGTTTCAGCCACTAACATAATACCTTCGATATGAACGTATACCCCACACTTGGTCTCATTGTTTTTGGAATGATAAATATTTGTTAAATTTAGCATCTCATCAAAAGAACTCATCTGTAGGAACTCGTCTGTAAGAACTCGTCAACCATCTTAATGATATCGGCTTTGATAATAGTCTAGGACTGTTGATAAAACAACGCTGTCATACCATCTGGCCATAAGCTTTTTCATGAATACCGATTTTATTTCCTTTTCAGATGTCGTAGATGTGAGTGACATATTTTGAGCGGGTGTACTCATCTCAGGAACCTTTTCTTTTATTTGGTTTTGATAGGGGATTTACATAGTTTGAAAGATATTCAGACGACATTCTGGAAGCAATCCCGGATATTCCAAGTTATTTAAGTTTACAATCAAGAATCGAATTTTGAATTTTAAGCTCTTTACTCTTAAGAGGCAACAAACTATTACAACTACTCTTTGTGGACTAGCTAAGTTGGATTTGATTCCAAACATGTATTTATAGGGTAAGAGTTTGATATCAATTGACCCCTCTGTACTATCTGCACCAAAAAATTTAGCTCCTCAATTTTTTTTCTATACTAATTATTTGATCCCTCTGTGCTCCATCGGTGCTCCATCAACTGACCCTAATCAGGCCCATAACTGACGACCCGATCCCTCTGTGCTCCGGTTGGTCTTATTTACTCCAACGACGAACAACTTCAAAACAAACAAATATTATGTGTCGCAAAAGGGAGCCCCCTTTTTACAGATGCTACGGCTGCATGAAAACATTCTCAACACGTGGAACGGCCAAGCAAAGGGGACTCGCCAGCCTTCTACCCATCTCCCTTATTCATACATCATCATTGCTCACGCCCAATATATTACTATCTAATCTCCCTCTGCTGATTTATTCTATTTTTGTGTCGGAGAGATCATAACAAGAATCAATGGCGAATCAAACAAGAACCCATCAAGACATAATAGTCCGAGACAGTAGAATTACCCTAGACAGAGACCATCCGAAGACAGGGGCGCAGATGGTGAAGGTAGCGACTGGTGTCGCAGCCGGTGGATCCCTCCTAGTCCTCTCAGGCTTAACACTCGCCGGTACAGTGATAGCATTCGCTGTAGCCACTCCTCTGCTTATTATATTTAGCCCTGTCTTGGTCCCAGCGGTGATCACCGTGGTTCTCATCATCACTGGGTTCCTTGCCTCCGGTGGCTTTGGTATAGCCGCCATAACCGCCTTCTCTTGGCTCTACAGGTAATATATAATATATAGATGACGTAAACACACAAAACTGTGACCTACGTTTTCAAATCATACCTTTCTCTTCACGCTATTTATTAGGCCTGGGCAAAATAACCGGAACCGAAGAACCGATCCGGAACCGAACCGAAATACCCGAAACCGGAACCGGATTAATACCCTCAAATACCCGAACGGTTCCTATATTTTTATATCCGAAATAACCGAACCGGAACCGAACCGAGAACCGAACGGGTACCCGAATATATAAAAATATTAATTATATATACATATAACATCACTAAATATATATTTTTAATTTAAAATTCTATTAAAAGTATCTGAAAATAGTTGAGGATAACTAAATTATTATAAAGTATCCAAACTACCCGAAAGTATCTGAAACTATCCAGATAGTTTTATCCGAAATATCCAAAGTAATCCAAAATATCCAAATTTTTTATGTAAATCATCTTAATTATTTGATATTTTACCCTAAATAACTGATATTTTATCCAAATTATCCAAACCACCCGAACTATCCGAACCCGAACCGGATCCAAATGAGAACCGAACTTTTTCCGGATATTTTCCGGTTCCTACATTTACTATCCGAACCGAACCGAACCCGAAACTATCCGAACCGAACCGAACCGAAAATAGGTCAAGTACTAAATGGATCCTCTAATCCCTATCCGAACTACCCAAAACCCGAAATACCCGAACCGAACCGAACCGATACCCGAAATGCCCAGGCCTACTATTTATATAAAGAGTTAAGAGAAATAATATGTATACGGTGAATGTTTCTAGGCACATGACGGGGTCAGGATCGGATCAGAAGATAGAGAGTGCCCGAATGAAGGTGGGAAGTAGAGGGTATGATACCAAGTATGGGCAGCACAACATTGGAGTCCATCAGCAACACCAACAAGCAGCTTCTTAAAATTAATGTCAGATAGAACTATTTCCACACAAATTGTCATCCATCGTTTGATCTCTTTTCTTCGTTTTCTCAATGCTTGTGTTGTAACGTAACGTGTAATAATAACATGTGTGTATGCTGTCAACATTGTCATCTTAGTATTTTTTTTCTTTTTCAAAACAAAATCTATCAAAGTAATGTTTTATCCTTGTTGGAATACTAGCAAGGGTCAGCAAATCGATAAGCCTTTTCGACCATTAAAAGATATTATTAATAGGGTTTTATACAGAAGCAAAACCTGAATGATCCGTACATCTATATTAAAGTTTTCTATCGAAAGAAAAGAAAAAGTTTTCTGTCGATCAGAGGAGATATTCTTGAGAAACAGACGAATTACATATTTCTGATATTCTCAATGTTTACAATTCTCTTTCTGCTGCATATATACATCGTTCTGTATCTTAATCTTCATAAATTGTGCTTGTTTCTTTATGTACACGTTACACTTGCAAGTCAGTTTAATTTCACCGACATAACTGATTTGTTGTCCTAACCTATTATTATTGGTCGATCCGTCTTTATAGATACTATAAAAGCAATACAGTAATCTTATTTAACTTTCACCATGTTTTCGTGATTATTCGGCTGTTACCAACCAGCATATTCTCTTGTGTAGGTTTCTCTTGTTGGATATAAGAAAATATTGAAGAAAAAAAAGAAACAGATGAAAGATTGATTCTCAAAGCGCCACAGCTCCTTCAAGTCACTGATGCTTTGTTTTCCAAGGGGGTGAAGGAGAAGTTGCCGGAGAATATGGACTCTTTATCTGTGCATCAAAAAACAGATTATTATACAAAAGGAACATCTGTTTCAACTGCAAATGCGAGTCACAGATTCAGTCATGCTAAGTCCAGCTTCTTAGGTTTACTATAAATCTAAAACACTTTGTAAGTTGCAGCTTATAAAGAATTATAAGATAATGGAGGTTAGTGTAATTCACCTGTTAAAGAAAGAGAACCAACTTCTCTCCGGACATATCTTGCCATTGCCTGTAAAACACAAGCGATGTCTCAAACAGTTTAGTACAAAAGGGCTAAACCTGTATGTATATGTTTGTGAGAGAGGAAGAGAGGGGAAACTCATGCCTTTGCTGCTTTTAATTCCGTTCCATCAGGTGTTGTTGTTCCATCATCAGAAAATATATTCCTACAATTCAATTCCATTTAAGGTTCTGTTATATAAAATTCACCTCGAGCTATTTTGCTGCCTAATCATTACCAAACTCAAAGCACGGCGTTATAGAAGCTTTACCTCCACAATTTGATTTGTAGATCATTTGGTTTAGCATCTGGAAGTAGGGCGGTATCATAGGCAACAACATTTCCAAAAAAGATTCTCTCCAATTCCTTCATCCATGTCAAGAGAAGCAAGTTAACCTGCATTTTCAAAGAAAGATTAAGACCATCTCATTTTTAAGGAATCTTTAGAAAATAAGATTCATCTTGGAAACTACAGTATAAGTCTAGGACGTACCCCGGCTTTAGATACCCTGACTTCAACATTATGATTGTAGATCTCATACACATATTGACCAAGATCAACACCTTCCTTTCCCTCTTGCTTCAAACGGCGTAAGACAAGCCACATATGAAGGACAAGCAACGAATATGTTATTTTGAATGTTTTCTCCAAGTTGAATACTGCAGCAGAGACAAAGCACAGAGAGTAAATACATAAAAAAAAAAAGAAAAAAAACATAATCTTGTTGCTTTAGAAACCAAATAGTACCATCATAAATTGCAGGTGTGTCGACTTGAGCAATGATTCGCTTGTAGATAACGTTTGCCCCACGGATAGATGTGCTCTGTTTGCTATAGAACAAAAGCATCTTTAGTATAAAACGGCGAACCCCTTGGTAGTCTGGCTCATCAATTCTGAGAGGAGAATCTTTGGGAAGAGCCAGTGAACATGGCTTTGACCAAAACAACTTATCCAAGTTAACCTGCCAGACATAGATAAGTTTAATCAGAGACAAGACGCATAACATCCAGAATCAATCAGTAGAAGCTCGAATCTAAAACACCAGAAGATTTATCTATTGTAACCCCCCGCCCAACAATAAAAGGAATGAATCCACGAAACGTAAATCTTAACATATAATACAGATTCAACTCATGCTCAATTAACCTAGAAACAATCGGCACCAAATAGGAATTTCTATAAACATCTTACCGGAGATTTGCTGGGGAAATCATTCTGCGACGGAGCATCATCCGCCTGAGCTACAGTCGCGTAGGCACAGCGCGAGAAAAAGGGCGACGCATTTGAGGAGAAAGATCGGAGCTTTGAGATTTGAGTGACAGCTCGACCTAACCGGGGAAACATTTCCCTTGACTTGACTCGAGTGAGGGGATTGATGGAGTTTCTCTAAAACCCTCTCTCCCTCGCCGACTTTTTGTGTGGATCTACGTTTGCGACTATTCAGCCTTTTATTATTACTCACGCTAACTTACGCCTTCGTCAGCAAGACCATATTCAATTTTTTTTTTTTTTTTTCGGACTAAGTTCCGTTTATATTAAAAGTTCAGTCATAACATTGTTATACAAAAATGGGGGACACGTATGGAACATACTCCATGCATTATCAGATGTTAAAAATTTTTTGGCTAAAAAATCTGCACATGAATTTGCAGACCTACTACGATACATAAACCTGATGTTATGGAAATGAGATTTCCAAGCCGAGATAGTCTTTAGATAATTCTCCAATCGTAGGTTAATGCTTGCAGTTTGTAAACATCTTGTGACTTGTATATTATCTCCTTCGAAGATCACTTTCTTGTATCCCAATGAGTAAGCTGCCTGAATAGCCCAAATTAATGCAGTACATTCACCTTCTTCTACTGTACTTCGACCTTCAAATCTGCCCATTCCACAGTCAAGAACTAGGCCTGGGCATTTCGGGTATCGGTTCGGTTCGGTTCGGGTATTTCGGGTTTCGGGTAGTTCGGATAGTAGCTAGAAGATCCATTTAGTACTTGACCTATTTTCGGTTCGGTTCGGTTCGGATAGTTTCGGGTTCGGTTCGGTTCGGATAGTAAATGTAGGAACCGGAAAATATCCGGAAAAAGTTCGGTTCTCATTTGGATCCGGTTCGGGTTCGGATAGTTCGGGTACTTCGGATAATTTGGACAAAATATTGGTTATTTAAGGTAAAATATCAAATAATTAGGATGATTTAGAT
>NC_027756.1:32751069-32762122 GCF_000695525.1 Brassica oleracea var. oleracea
ATTGAGATCATCTCCATAGCCGAGCCAACTTTCTGCAATGATAGGTCTTAATTCCTTATTCTCAAGTAGTCTCTGATCAAAGGTGAAGCATTTGCGACCATGATCTGAATGTTTACGTATTTGTATCACAGCAGGTCTGTGATCAGATTCAATCATCTCCAAATAAGTGATCTTAGATTCTGGAAACAGAGCATGCCATTCATCATTAGCTAAACCACGATCCAACCAACATTGTATAAGGTTGTCTTTCCTTTTATTGCTCCAAGTCATGTTATTACCGATGAAAGGGAGATCTCTCATATGACAGTGTGATAACATGTTATTAAAATCTACAAAACTCCATGGTTGTCTCAGAACTCCACCAATTTTCTCATCTGGTGATCTGATTTCATTGAAATCACCTAACATTAACCATGGGCCAACTCGACTCGTGGCTATTCTTTCAATCTTTTCCCAGAGAATGTGTCTGAGACTGCGAATTGGATTGCCATAAACACAAGACAAATAGAAAGAGGTTGCTATATTATTTATCTTACAATCAATCAATCTTCCATCTACTGTGTAGAACGTAACATCAACATTTTTGTTCCAGAATAAAGCTATACCCCCCCCAATACCAACAGGTGATACACACTTTACATAATCAAAGCCTAACTGAGCACCAACATCTCGGATTACATCATCAGGATTTTTCGTTTCAACGAGAAAGAGTATGTCCGGGGAATAAGATTTCTTAATCCCTTTTAGGCGTCGAACTACCAGGGACCCCTTCAGCCCTCGGCAGTTCCAAAACGCTGTATTCATTCTTTCTCTGGTGGATTCTGGCCCACCGTGCCTTCTCGATGTTGGTGACCGGATAAAGGATCCGGGTTTGAAGAGCTTGCTGCAAACATATCTGGTTGAGAGACCCAGCTCCCCGCTTCTCTGTAATCTGCTTGTATTCGCTCCCTCCTAGCTGTGTGTTCTTCATAATCTTCAACGTAGAAAGCCTGGCGAGCAGTGTTACATGAAACTCGCGTTGCAGTAGCAGAGGAAGGTTCCTCTGTTTTCCTTTTTTTTGATGCAGATGCTGAACTGGTGTCATGATTGTGTTGCGTCTCTTGCACATGTGGAAACGTCGGTTCGTTGTGATCCTTCTCGGGGAACCCTGGAGGAGGATCATCATCATCTGCATCGTCATCATCATCTTCAGGACCATGATGTGGGTTGTTATCTTCCTCTGTTGGACACTCTGAAGTGCTGTGGGTCATTAGTCCACACTGGTTACAGAAACCTCGTAGCTTTTCATATCGAAACCGGAGAGTAACAGTTTGACTACCAAACTGAAATTGACGTTGAAAACGCAGAGGAGTTGCAGTAGAAACGAGTATCCTGATCCGCACATAATCAAGGTTAGATGAGCCCTCATTATTGAAATCAGTTTCAATGAATCGAAACATAACACGACCAATGTGAGAGACCATTCTCCCAGAAAGATATTGACATGGGATACCACGAACTTGAACCCAAAATGCAATGTCTTGGAGATCATCCTCCATGTGTTCTGGACTCCAGCGTTGAATAACACACATCCATTCATTAAAAGACCATGGACCTCGCCTTAGGACAGAGAGCATCGAATCTTCAGTTTGGAATATGAATTGAACCCTGTGGTGTTCAATTAAGCGCCCCACGACTTCATCACTAACACCCCAAAGTCTTGGGAATGCAGTCATAAGAGCACGAAGATTCTGACGACGGAGATTAACTTGTTTTGCAACCAAAGAGAATTGATTTTCAGCAGACGCTTCTTCGATGAGATCCAAAGGGAGGTGAACGATACCATCATTAACGCCAAAAGAAATCTCTTGCATTTTCTTGTGAATTTTGTCTGTCATGATCAATAGGAAGATTGAGAATTTTCCTTTGAAACTCTGGTCACAAAGCGTAAACAGAGACATGAGACAGACGTTATATAGACACGTTTTGACGGTTATAAAGGTTTCCATAACCGTTGAACGGTTATTCATGTCTGGAATAACCGTCGGAACTCGACGACATATACCCTCCGGCGAGGGAAAAAACATCAGAAAGGTGAAAAGGTATGAGATGAAGAATCGCCTTTTGTATCGCCTTTCTAGAGAGAGGGAGAGAATTGTTTTTCTAAATGCTTATTCAAATTTTTTTTTGAGGCCTCCAAATTTAAACGACCATATTCAATTTCTGTACATCAAACCCATTGGAATAGTTTGAATTAATAATGTCTGATTTTAAATACTCCAATTTTTATTTAAATATTCAAAACAATGAGACTCTCATTCGTGCAATGCGTATAAATTTGTTATTTTTTTCTTTCTAATAAATATTTAAAATTATTTGAGAAATATTATGTTATAATTGACATTCTTAGTTTTATTATATTTAAATTTTGTTGTTGTTTATCTTAAATTTATGAATAAAAGTGAAATCTTTAAAGATTTTATATCTAATTTAAAGATTTATGCACAAATATCTTTCACGTAGAGCAGTTCCTCGTGACCATGGTGATGTAAATCAGTTTAGAATGCTACATACATTGTTTAAGTTTCTTTTTGCTTAATCGTGTTTATATATATTGGTTGTAACAAACTTTGGAAAATTAATCTATCAATTCATTTAATTCATTATGGTATCAAAGCAAAGACCTTCTCTTCCATGGTGATTTTGAGTTCTTGATCATCATGAGTCTTTCTCGTTCTCAGATTCTTCTTCAGTTTGTTCTTGATCTAATCGTTTTCGAGTTGAAGATCGTTACTTCCGTTTACTTCCTATTGATTCTTCTTTCCGCGTTCTGAATCGTGATTCATCCTACTTCGTCTTCAATTCGTCCCTCATTTCTTCGAATCGAGCTCTCCTTGTTCGTCATTCATAGTCTTTTCTGTCGCTATGAGCTCTAATCAAGCTCTGATGTCTCAGTTCTTGGATCAGTACGAGAATCCGTACTTTCTCCATAGCTCCGATCATGCCAGTCTCGTCTTGGTCTTCGATCGTCTCTTATCTGGTGTGGAGTTCCATTCTTGGCGTCGATCGGTGCGTATGGCTCTCAATTTTCGTAACAAATTTGGATTCTTCAACGGTAAGATTCCTAAACCTCCGGATAATCATAGGGATTTTGGTTCTTGGTCTAGATGTAACGACATGGTAGCTACCTGGTTAATGAACTTTGTATCGAAGAAAATAGGTCAGAGTCTCTTGTTCATGTCAACTGCTGAATCGATCTGGAAGAACATATCATCTCGTTTTAAACAGGATGATGCTCTGTGTGTATATGAGATCGAACAGCAATTGAGTCGCTTGCAACAAGGTTCCATGGATATTAGCACCTATTATACGCATGTGGTTACATGTGGGAAGAGTACAAGAATTATGTTAAGTTGCCAGTATGTACTTGTGGACAATGTGAATGTAATGCAGCAGCGCTATGGGAGAGTCTTCAGCAGAGAAGTCGTGTTACCAAGTTCTTGATGGGACTGAGTGAAGCGTTTGAGCCTACTCGTCCTCACATCTTAATGCTCAAACCGATTCCTTCCATTGAAGATGTTTTCAATCTTGTGATACAAGATGAGAGGCAAAAGTCAATCCAACCGTCTTCTACTCCTGCTAATTTAGTTTTCCAGAGCTCGGGTCCTACTGAGTCTCTATCTGCTGATGCCTCTCAGACTGATCACTTTGCACTTGCTGCTACTCACTCAAATGCTAGCTTTCGTCCAAAACCCAGGCCTCTATGTACGTACTGTGGTCAGCTTGGTCACGTTGTTGCTAAATGCTTCCGTCTCCATGGCTATCCGCCTGGTCACTGGAACAACAAATCTTCTGCTCCATCAGCTGGTTTTGCACCTAGAGGACAGCACAATTATCAACAACCTCGACCACAAGCTCAGAACAACTATTATCCACAACAAAAACAATACAATAAGCCTAATGTTGCTGCGAATGTTCTAGCTGAGCCGATAGTAGAAGCTTCTGGTCAGATGGATAGAGGACAACTTCAGTCTCTTCTTCAATAGTTACAAGCTTTTGTAACACCATCTGTGAATGCAGTGACTACTCAACAATCTACAGTCAGTGAAAATGGATACATGGATGCTCAATCACTCGCTGGTAATGTCTCTTCTCCACCTATTTCACCTTCAAACCTTACCATTTCTTTTCCATCTACTAGCCTTCGATTTGATAACAATATCCTCACTTTCAAACATCAATGCCTTTCATATCTTTCCAAAGCAATGCCCAATGGTGCTTGGATAATTGATAGTGGAGTTACAATGCATGTATGCTCAGATCTGTCACTGTTTACTCAGACTTCCTCTGTCACTGGAGTCACAGTCTCTCTCCCTAATGGCATTAGGGAATCAATATCACATATTGGAACTGTTAAAATTTCATCATCTCTTATTTCTGAATAATATTTTGCATGTTCCATCGTTTAGGTTCAATCTTATTAGTGTTTGTACTCTATTGCGTGATAATCATCTATCTGCTCACTTCTATCCTGATCATTGTTTCATACATGAGTCTACTCAGGGCTCGATGTTTGGTAGAAGAATTTTGTTGCACAATCTATATGTTCTTGAACCTGCTACTTCTGTGGAATTTTGTGGATCCTTGCAAGTCGATGGGAATCTTTGGCACCAGCGCCTTGGACATCCATTAACTTCCAAGTTATAGCATCTTACTAGTATTTTACCTATTACTGCATCTAGTTTGCATAAGTATGATATGTGTTCTGTTTGTCCATTAGCTAAACAAAAGAGGTTACCATTTGTCTCTAATAATCACATGTCGAAATCTGCTTTTGATTTGGTTCACATAGATGTTTAGGGACCCTTTTCTGTTGAGTCTGTAGAAAGATACAAATATTTTCTTACATTGGTCGATGATTGTACACGGGTTACTTGGGTTTATATAATGAAGAATAAATCAGATGTTTTGACAGTCTTTCCATTTTTTTTAAAACATGTTCAAACTCAATACAAATCTGTAGTTAAGGCAATTCGAAGTGACAATGCACAAGAACTTGCTTTTACTAAATTGTTTCAAGATAATGGCATTTTTCATCAATTTTCATGTGCTTACACTCCCCAACAAAACTCTGTGGTAGAAAGAAAGCATCAACACATCCTTAATGTTGCTAGAGCTTTGTTATTTCAATCTAACATACCGATAGTATATTGGAGTGATTGCATTTGCACTACTATTTTTCTTATCAATAGAACACCTTCACTACTGTTAGACAATAAATCTTTATATGAAATCTTGCTTAAGAAAGCTCCTGATTACTCGTTTCTTAAGTCTTTTGGTTGCCTTTGCTATGTGTCAACACTGCTTAAAGATAGGAATGAATTTTCTGCTAGAGCTGACAGATGTGTCTTTTTGAGATATCCGAGTGGTTATAAAGGGTATAAAGATGTACATCTAGATTCAAACAACATCACTATTACGCGTAACATTGTCTTCCATAAGGATATATTTCCCTTTCTTGATACATCATTCTCTGTTTCACCTTCCATAGATTTCTTTGATGCTACTATCTTGCCTGCACCTATTCCTGTTGCTCTTGATCCTATAGTTCCAACACCTATAGTCCCTAATGTCACAAATAAACCTCGAGAGACTGTTCCAGTGACTACGGGGCAAGGCCGTTTACTCGGTGACAGACCTAAGCGTCATACACGAGATCATGGTTACTTATCTCAGTACCATTGTGCTCTTGCTCGCAGCAACCTTGATCTTACCCCTTCCAATTCATCTTATACTCCTGTTTCATATCCTCTTTCATCTGTTTTAGCCTATGATAAACTCCAATCTCTCTATAAATCCTATGTTCTTTCGTATTTCCTTGAGACAGAGCCAACATCTTTTAAGCATGCCATGTTATCTCCTAATTTCCGCAAGGCCACCATTGAAGAGTTATAGGCTATGGAGGCAAATAAGACATGGACAGTTGAGTCTTTACCTCCTGGTAAAAATGTGGTGGGTTGTAAATTGGTTTTATACCACTAAAATACAACGCTGATGGCACTGTGGAGCTTTAAGAAGCTCGTTTAGTGGCTAAAGGCTTCACACAGCAAGAGGGAGTTGATTTCACGGATACCTTCTCTCCGGTTTCAAAGCTTGCTAGTGTTAAGCTTCTTCTTGGTCTTGCAGCTATACAAGGATGAAGCATGTCTCAAATGGACGTGTCCAATGCATTTCTGCATAGTGAACTTGATGAGGAAACTTTATGAGGATTCCTCAGGGTTATGTACCCGCTTCAGGCTATCTTCCTTTGAACCCTTTTTGTCGTCTTCATAAATTCCTCTATGGGTTTAAGCAAGCATTGCGTCAATGGTACCAGTGTCTGTCTGCTGTCTTCTTATCTGCTGGTTACATTCAATTTCCGGCGGATGATACACTTTTTGTCAAGCAGAATGGCTCAGTCTTTACTGCAGCTCATGTATATGTTGACGACATAATGATCGTTGGCAACAATGATGATGAAGTGGCTGGCTCTTCTCAAGCAAACACTCCATTTTCATTTCAAGATTAAAGACAGGTCCATTGCTGTTCTTCCTCAGGTTGGATATAGCTCGTTCTTCTCAAGGAATTTCCATCTCTCAATGGAAATATGCTTTGAGTCTTCTCTCTGATGCTGGTCATCTTGCTTGTAAGCCAAGTTCAGTGCCTATGGATCCTTTGGTTAATTGAGTAAGGACACATGCACCAAGCTTACAAATCCAACTAGCTATCGTGCTTTGATTGGTCGTCTTCTCTACTTGACGATCACCCGACCTGATATCACCTTTGCAGTACATTGACTTAGTCAATTCATGGCTGCTCCGACTGATGTACATCTTGATTCTGCTCACAAGATTCTTCGTTACATCAAAGGCAATCCAGGTCATGGACTTTTTTACTCTGCTTCTTTTCAGATTTGTCTCAATGCGTTTGCAGACGCCAATTGGGCAACATGTCTTGATAGTCGACGTTCCCTCACTGGTTACTGTGTATACATTGGGAACTCCCTGATTACATGGAAATCAAAGAAGCAAGATGTTGTTAGCAGGAGCAGTACCGAAGCTGAGTATCGAAGCATGGCACATGCTACATGTGAACTACTATGGCTTCAGCAGCTTCTCACTAGCTTGAATATCAAGGTTTCCTCCAATGCTAAGCTCTTCTGTAATAATAAATCTGCTATGCACATTGCGACCAATCCGGTCTTCCATGAGTGAACGAAGCACGTCGAGATAGTCTGCCATACCGTGCGTGATCAAGTCAAGAAAGGTTTCATTACCTGGATGTATGTCTCTAGTGCGAATCAGCATGCAGATATTATGACGAAGCCTCTACATTATGGACCGTTTCATTCCATACTCAAACGTATGTCCATCTCAAGTCTCTTCCTTCCACCTGATGCTCCAGTTTCAGAGACTTGACCGGGGTGTATTGTGTATATACATGTTTACTATAGATAGATAACCAGCATGGTTAAGTTTCCTTTTGCTTAACCGTGTTTATATATATTGGTTGTAACAAACTTTGGTAAATTAATCTATCAATTCATTTCATTCATTAGGATGTTATATATGGTGAGCCAGAGGGAATAGGAAGAGTTGTATTTATTCAAGTGTTAATTAATGGTTTTGATGGATGAATGTAGAGGACGATTGTCGTTACAAGGAGCTTCTCAACCTTAGTCTTTTTTGGCAATAATAGGGTAGAGGAAGATCAGAAGATGAAAAATAGATCGTCATGAATGTAGAAGGGAATGTGAATCTATTTTTATGGGCTTTGACTGGAACGAAAAAACAGTGTATTCAATCTATTTCCAGTTGGCAAAAAGAAACCTCTCTATTGGTTGATCTTGTAATCACATTTAACACTCTCTCCATTAAGGATATTACCCTTTGTATCCCTTAATTATTAACTGAGGACTAATTAATCCGCGCCTTGCGCAGAATAATATTATTAATTTTGTTATTTATTAAGATAAAAAGACATTAGTTTGTTTAATCTGGATATCAGTTTGGTTTTAAGTTCGTTATTTTCGCTTTTAGTCTACTGAAATATAAACACTATTCTAAATCAATATTTATTTTATTTATTCGGTTAAAACACTTGAGGTTTTTGGTTTTTTCGATGATAACCAAAAATTATTATTATTTGTTTGGTTACATGTTATATGTATTTTAGACAGTTCTAATGTCAAACAAATGGTTTCATATTAGAATTTTCAAATGAATTAAAAATCAAATCAAATCTTAATAATAATTGAAGAAAAAGAAAAGAAAATTATTATGACAAATCATTTCATTACAATTTGGTCGATGGTGAAAAAATACATTAAAAAAGAATATCCCAACTTCCAAGAAAATTAGATCCTCACTTGTAATGAATATTTATTTATATAGGTGCTCATGTCAATGTGCATAAGTATGTAGGGCTGAGAAAATTATCCGCAAATTTTTATTCGATTTGTTATCCTTTTCGATTCGAAAAGAAAAATCCAGATATTTGTAGTTCTACGTAGCAAAGCAAATACTAATATTCAATATCCGTAAAAAATGAAGAAAATCACAAATACTAATACTTTTAAAAACGGATATCCGATTCGATCCGTGATATGCATATATATACATATATTTAATGAATTAAATATATAAGTTATATAAATATTATATTTTATATAAGTCTTACAATATTTTTATTTACTAAATTTATTAAATTAATTATTAGTATTCAAAAAAGTAAATAATTTTTATCTATTTTTGTAATAAAATTTTATTATTTTATATTATTTAGATTTTTAATTTATTTTTGACGGATTGAATCGGATACGAGTTAAAAATCTAAAATTTTCTGGATATTCGGGACATCGAATATTTTGATGGCTACGAAACAAATCGAATCGAATGATTGATTATTCGAACGAAACAGATCATATCACAATACCTCCAATAACCCGAATATCTGATTTGTGCCTACACCTACAAGTATGTGTATGTAAGAAAATATAAAATGGTTGATAATTATATAAAGACACTGCTAATTAACATTAAAAGAATATTTTGTTCAAAATAACACATAGAATCCTGCATGTGAACTTATATTGTGAAAAACGTAAAATAGTATATAGTGTGAACACATTTATGTAGGGTTTCGCTGAGAAACTCTTTACACGTGACACATCAGGGTATTCATTAACAAATCTCTATGTAGCTGTCACGTGGCGAACATAATATGAACATGTTAAATGACAATGTTTCTCATTTAATATATATGAGATCATTGGGGGAAGAGTAACCTTTATTTTGTAAGTTATCTACATCACTGCCATTTTGCTTACGTGTCAAGCACACAGTCCAAATTATTTGAATACTCATTCATTACTAGAAAATTTATAACTAATCCCACTAGCCTTAATAATTTTGACCAACACGATTATTTTAATCTCCTATATATTAATTGAGAAGCATTTGAAAAGATGTAACCTCAATTTTGTAATAATTAAAAAAGACTCATTGTTTATGTGTCAATCAATTAGGTAGTTAATTAATTAGTCATACGTGTCAGCCTTACATTGAAATTGAAAAACATGTTGGTCCAATTCGATTTTTATTTCTCACTAGAAACATTTAATACCAATTATATGATATCATATGATATTAACTAAAGCAAGGTGACTATTTATTATATATATTTTTTTTAAATAAAACCTATGGAATTACCTAATGTGATTATGATATATATAGTAATTAATGATTTTAAATAATAAAGATTTGCTAATAATATGTATGATTTCTATCATTTTTGTTTAATTCTTTACAATAAAAATAAATTACACAATTACATTAATCATATATTAAAATTTTAGATTTTTTTGTATATATTGTATTTTGAATTTTTCAAAACGAGTATAAATTATTAAAACTGTTAAAAGTCTCACATAAACTTTTGTGATCAATGTTTAAATTTTTATCTATAATAAGATACAATGATAGTAAAATCATATAAATAAATAATTTTAGTTTAATAGGTGTTTAT
This sequence comes from Brassica oleracea var. oleracea, assembly GCF_000695525.1. Classification (NCBI taxonomy): domain Eukaryota; kingdom Viridiplantae; phylum Streptophyta; class Magnoliopsida; order Brassicales; family Brassicaceae; genus Brassica; species Brassica oleracea. The sequence continues at coordinate 32,761,114 of NC_027756.1, forward strand.
GTTAATATATATATACTTCATATCGTTTAAATTTAATTATATATCATATACGATAGATAAGATTGATTGTTTTGATTTATTTAATCTAAAATGATTGCGGATAAACAAGAGCGGTCATTTGATTTATATGTGCAAGTCAATTTATTACATAATAGTAACTGATTTCTTAGTTATTTAATATATAATTATTATTTTATTATTTCATAATATGCAGAAAATATAAAATAAGTATTTATTCTGCACAAGGCGCAGATCTTAACCTAAGTATGTATCTTTTTAATATTTTTGAATCTTAAACATTTTCTAAATCCCAGACCAAAATAAAAGAAAGAAATGATAATAAATTCAAAAATCAATATTTATATCGAGCAATAACCAAAATGACACAAAAAGGAGAAAAATATCGAAGATAGATAAGATTGTCACGTGAACGTAAACTTGTCATAACCATAATTAACTTTTAAATTGCTAAATCATGATATAAAACTGAGCTGACATAGTTTCATTGTAACCAAATAGTAGGCATGAGATTCTTCGGCCTAAACGTTAGGTTTTTATGAGATAAATAATTTTTTGACCTAAAATATTTTTAAAAATGAGATCAGTTCATTAGTAAACAAATTATGTAATTAACAAAAATGTTTAAAAAAATTGTTTAAGAGCCAAATATATTAATTCGATAAATAATATAAATTTTTTTCCATACAATATTTTTTAAATAATTTTCATATAAATTTACTCTACGCAAGGAGCAGGTCTTATCCTAGTATAACGAGTATTCTTTGTTCAGTGTTAATAACCTGTTTTTCAAAACCAACCCACAATTTCTAGTCAAACCCAAAACCAACCTCTTTTTTTTGTCATTACTATTCATCGATAAAATTTTCATACTATCCCTATGATTTTGAATTATTCACAAAATTGCCATTTTTATTTAATTTTTTATTAATTTCGAAATTAACAAAAAACCAAATACACCCTAACCATTTCTTCTTATTTACAAAAATGC
>NC_027756.1:32762189-32762719 GCF_000695525.1 Brassica oleracea var. oleracea
TTCTAACCCAAAAAACTTCATTTCCTCTCATCTCTTCTACATTTACATCTAAAAAACTCTCATAACTTTCATTTTCATAATCACAAGCTTCATATTTTCGAGTTTCTTCATTAGTGAATAGTCAAAGATGTTTATTTTTGCTCATATTTGGAGTTTTGACAGTTGAAAAGGTTGGAAACGAGCTTTACACAGGAAAAATATAACTATTTACATGGTTTTCGTTCTTTTTCAGATCTGTATCGCGACGGTAGACTGTTTTGTATGTCTACGCCTCCGTGGAGACTAACGATGCAGTCTATTTGTCAACGCACGGGTTAGTTTTGCAATTGACTAAACAAATTTTTTTTCTAACGCAGACTTCCCCAGTAGTCTCCGTCTTTACCTTTGACAACAAAAATAAAACTTTCTGTAGACTTACTAAGACGTCTACCTAAAAGATGTTAGTTTTTCATTTGACCGAACTTTTGACTTTTCAAAATAGACTTCAACGGAAGTCTACAAAATGTAGACTGCCAACAAAGTCTATAAAA
>NC_027756.1:32762749-32764085 GCF_000695525.1 Brassica oleracea var. oleracea
AGTTTTGTGTTTGACCAAAAAGTTTAAAAAGCAATCAAAAATTTATTAAATTGTAGACTTCATATGCAGTCTTCTTATCTTAGAAAAAAAAATGTAGACTACATATAAAATCTCTTTTTTTATTTTGGTCAAATGCAAAACCAACCGATCGGATTTGAGAGTAGACTTCACAAGAAGTTTACACACCCGTAGACGTTCATTTCAATCTACTGATCGGAAGTCAAACTTGGTCAATTGCAAAACTAACCTCTTTCAAAAAAATTCAAATATGTAGACTGCATATGAAGTCTGGTTCTGAAAGTCAAATCTTGGATGAATTCTGGTCAATTGCAAAAACTAACATTTTTAAATTGTAAACTGAAATGAAAGTCTACATATACAAAATCACAGCTTTTTTTCAACTATAGAAAGCAACCCGTAAAATGGTCAATTGCAAAAACCAACCCAAAGAGTAGACCTATTTGACAGTTTACGTCTGTAAACTGAAACGAACGTCTAGATCTTCAGAGACTGAATATTAAGTCTGCATAGAAAAATCTATAAAAATGTGAATTTGTGTATTATTTATTAAGTTTTTTTTAGTTGTTTTTGTTTGTCAGTGTGTGTTAGTTAATCCTAATGGGTTTGAGTGATTTTGAAAAGAAATTTTTTTATAATTATGAAAGTGTAATTCATTTGATTTGACAATATTGTTAGCTAATAATTGTAGACGTATTTGTAAGTCTTCGTTTATAGATTTATGAAACATGAAATATTTCTTTGCTGATTATGTAAACCTGTATTTTTTTGCAGGAAATGGCTCAGATACCTGTTGTATACGGAGAATGGGTGGTGATAGGCTCTTTGCGGGAGTTTGTGGTCAATAATCGGAAATGAGGGAGAATGTTTCTTATGTCGGGTGGTTTTACACATGGTGAACTTCTTGAAATGGCACTAGAAGATTATGGTCTGGACAAGAAAATCAAGAAGGTGGTGCTAACATATTCCTTACCAGACGTCATTTTACAACAAATGGCTCCGGATACTCCTCCTATGCATGTCACGAATGATAGACAAGTGCGGAACTTGATCGAGTTAGCTAAGGCACACTTTGTACGCCTTTGTGTATCAAGTCAGAGCCAACTAGAAATTTTTGGTGTTAGATAATAAGTGTAGACGTCTTTTTAAATCTACAAAGATAGACTGCAGTTGAAGTCTACGTCGTAAATTCTATCAAAAGTGCAATTGTGTATTATTCATCATATTTTTTCATGATTTAATTATTTTACAGTGTATGTTAGTAATTTAATGGTCTTGAGTGAATTTCAAAAGTTAATGTGTTATAATTATACACTTG
>NC_027756.1:32765187-32771925 GCF_000695525.1 Brassica oleracea var. oleracea
AAAATCTAACCCTATGAAATCAACCACTAAAAGACATAACATGTTAGAACCTTTTGTTTCTAAACTATGAATATTGTCTAACACATGATAACCAAATTAGTATATATTCTTAAAAATTGTTCAATTATATGAAATTTTAATTTATTTACTTCATATTATCTATTATATTGATGATTAGTTAAAAAGATCACAATAATTATTTTTATACATTTTCAAAATTAAATTACTAGATCAAATTAGAGTGTAGACTCCAAAATAAATCTATAAGGTAGACTTCGTAGGAAGTCTATATATATGTAGACTTCTTTTATTACGTGTAGACTTCCGAAGGATAAAAACGTAAAATATATTTCTGTTTTTTTGTTTGGTCATAAGGATTAAATAGTACTTTCACTATCTCTTTAGGTTGGCTTTGCATTTGACTGAAATTGAGGTACACTTTCAGGTTTGACTTGAATATTTAGGTTGTTTTTAGCAAATGTCCCTATTTTATCAGACCAAACCTATTGAAAACAAGGCACTGTCCATGGCATATGATAATTCTTAAAAAATTCAATTAAAGAATTTCGTATATTTAATTGAGTTAGCCACATGTAATAATTCTTAGAATCCTTAAAAAATAGGTTTCATCTAAACATATATTATATATTTTTTTGTTTATCTAACTATCAAATTGATTAGTAGTGTACAAAATAATATTCTCAATTTTTTCCTTAAATAAAAGCGCTAAGGGATTACCTAATACAATTAACATATACTCCTTCCATTTCTTATTGTATGATATTTTAGTAAGTTTTGATGTTTCAATATGTAAGATGCATTCATTTTTCTAGGTAATTTTTAACTTTACTAAAAACACTGTAGCCAACAATATCTTGTTTTCTATTTCCTAATTGATTAAATATTTTTTAATTTATATTTTACTGATATTTTCTAAAAATCAAATATATTTTTTAATAATTGTACATATGTCTAAAACATCATACATTTTGGAGCGGAACGAGTATATGACAATTAATGATTTTGAATAATAAAACTGTGATAATAGTTTTTGTATGGAAATTACCTAAACTACCAGATTCCTAATGCCACATTTATTTTTACCTTAACCACTTTTACCTCCACTATTAAAGGTAAAAACACAATTTAAACCAATGATGTGTCAGTTTTTTGGGGGAATTTCATGTTAACATTATTCATCTTTACCACCACCAAAGAGATATTTTCAAAAATACATTCTTCATTAAGTGGCAAAAGATTCTTATACCTTTATTTTTTATATATATAATAAATAATTATTTAAATAAATAAAATAAAAAAATAAAAAATAAAATTAAAATTAAAATAAAATTAAAATTAAAATAATTTTTTTTTATGCTTTCCAATTATACTTTTTCAAATTCGAAATTTTTTTTTTATTATTTTTTTTTGAATTTTTTTTTTGAATTTCTTTTGAAAATTGAAAATTTTGTTTGAAACTATTTTTTAAAAATTTCTTTTGAAAATCAAAATTTTTGTTAGGGTAACACATGCATTATGTATATCATCATTAACAATGAAGATTGTTAAAATTTTTGTTATTGACATACCTACCATTTTCAACGATGATGTCGGAAACTATAGTTGGAAATACGTCAAAAATCATTGTTAATGGTTATGTAAGAAACCATCATCGTTAACAATGATATATTTGAAAATTTTCTTGTCAACGATGATATGTCAGTTTTTTATAATCTTGTAATTGTTTTTAAATATTTTGAATTTTGAATTTTTTTTTGAATTTTTAAATATTCTAATGTCTTGTTCTGAATTTTTTGTTTTCATTTTTTTTTTAATTTTCTGAATTTTTATTTAGTTTTTTATTTTTGTTTTATTTTTTGAATTTTTCTTTATTTTATTAATTAAATCATTGTTTTTGGGAGAGAAAAATCAACACATCATCGTTTTTACTTGTACAACAAGTCAGTTTTTACTTGATGAACAAGTAAATCAGATTGAAGAGATTTTTTTTATGATACGAATGTCAGTTTGAATGTTAAAATTGCTACTCAAAAAACTTTTAAATTTAAAGTGTTTATAAGTGTCACTTTCAAGGTTTTTATGCGATTTTTCCTATAATTAACATAGTTCACTATAAAAGATAAAAAAAACTAATTAAAACGATGAAAAAAGAAATAGTGACTATAAAAGATAGATGAGAGAAAACTNGGTGTCTCTTTTTCTCGCCGCCAGTCACCACCCATTTTTTCCGTTTTATATCTCTGAGTTAACTCAATTTCATCTCTTTCTCTTTGCTTCATAATCTCTAGATCTCCTCGGGTGGCTGTCGGGCTTGGAGGACCAAATCGGAGTTTGAGGGTGTCTTCTGTGACAACCTATCCTACGGACCTCAGATTTCACACCGCTGCAGCGCACCGGTCCCAACCCCTCTATTATGAGTTCTCTCTGACTCCATAATTAGGTTGTTGGTGAGTCTCGAACCCATGACCTCACCCTTTAACAACTCTCCCACATGACAAGCTGTCACCAATTGAATTGCAGGTCAATTGGTGACAGCTTGTCATGTGGGAGAGTTGTTAAAGGGTGATGTCCTGGGTTCGAGACTCACCAACAACCTAATTATGGAGTCAGAGAGAACTCATAATGGAGGGATTGGGGTCGGTGTGATGCAGCCCTGTGAAATCTGGGGTCCGTAGGACAGGTTGTCACAGAAAAAAGTCGACTTTTTATGTGACAACCCGCCCCGTGGGAACTACCTGCCCCGTGGGCCCCAGGTCCACAGCCCTGCAGGGCACCGACCCCAACCCCTCCATTATGAGTTCTCTTTGACTCCATAATTAGGTTGTTGGTGCACTCGACGTTACTCGAACCCAATTGACCAATTGTAACACCCGCCCCTTCCCCATTTCCAACCGGGGTTCCCAGACACAAGGTTAAGGACACACATGTCTACATTCCCGACATCTCCGTGTGTCCCGTTACTGGTCCAAAAACTTCAGGTACATTTCCTTTGTTACTATCGACATTTCCACTTGTAGTTCTGCGAAAAGGAAGAGAAAAGAGAGGTGAGTAAAGAATACTCAGTGAGGCGATTCTAGACCAGTCTCCCCCATGAGCCTTTATACTGCTCAATGCGAAACGAGAACCGGCTAGTCACTACACTCAGTTAGGTATCACTTAATTAACTAGCTACATTCGTTTCATTTCATCAAATCAAGCAATGTAATGAACTCAGTCATCACTATCACTCATTTCAATCAGTACATACAGTTCATTTAAAGTCCTTAATCAGTATGAGCATTCTTATGCAGTGTGATCTATCAACCTAGCATCAATCAGAATCTAAACAATCCTAGCACCTCATTCAACAATATAAAAGAACATGAACGAGATCTGGGTAGAACACCTCACCCTTCACCAACACTCCTCCAGGATGAGTCTTCACCCCTCCATTATGAGTTCTCTATGACTCCATAATTAGGTTGTTGGTGAGTCTCGAACCCAGGACCTCACCCTTTAACAACACTCCTCCAGGATGAGTTGTCATCAATTGAGCTGCAGATCAATTGGTGACAACTCATCCTGGAGGAGTGTTGTTAAAGGGTGAGGTCCTGGGTTCGAGACTCACCAACAACCTAACTATGAAGTCAGAGATAACTCATAATGGAGGGGTTGGGGTCGGTGCCCTGCAGGGCTATGAGCCGGATTCCGAGTGAGCGGGATGGGTTGTCACGTCTTCGACCTCCCTAGAGTGTTGGCGAGGATGTATGTAACTGATCTCTTTTAGATTTGTTTCGGTTCATGGCAGATCTGAGTTTTGGTAGTGACTAGATCTGGATCAGGTTTGGTCTTGGAGAGTTAGCCATGTCTATGAGCGTCGCTGCCTCTGTCTCTGTGTTCCTGGGTCGGATTCGTCTTTCTCTGCCTCGTCACTGTCTCTGTTTTCTGGAGTTCCGTAGAGCTTCTCTGCTTATATTGAGATCAAAGTTGAACAATGTGTGGAAACCGCCGAGGACCTCTCCTGGTTTGATTTTGAAACAACATAACTTTGCATTTTCATTTTGATGCTGCCTGTTTTGTTTGTGTTGGATTAGGATTAAAATAAATGGAAACTTGAGATACAAGTTAATGACTTAATCCTACCGAATTATGGAAGTTAGGATTTATAATATGTTTAGGAGTTATTAAAATATGAAATCACAGACAACACAATCAAATCGTGACTATAACAAGGATTTTCGAAGCAGAGGACGTAGAAGAAGGTTCTATTACAGAGACGGGGCTGAGGATGTTACTGTGGACCAAGAGATGCATCAAAATTTACACGCCGTCGCTGTGATAAAATCGGTCATAATGCGTCGGACTGCTCTGATCGTTTACTCAAATTGAAATAAGCTCAAGAGAATGAGGGTAGTGATACACAAGATGCAGATGAACTAATGATGCATGAAGTAGTTTATTTGAATACGTAGAATTTCATCCCTGACAAATATGAGACAAACATCGTCAAGAAAGATATTTGGTACCTGGATAACGGAGCAAGTAATCATATGACAGGAGAGCGGAGATACTTTTCTAAACTCGATAGAAAAGTACATGCAAATGCCAAACTACTTCTGGGGAGAAGCAATACGACACGAAGCATACTTGATCAACAGGATGGCCACACGATCTCTCACAGATAAAAGCCCGTATGAAGTATATCAAGCAAGGAAACCGAACCTTAGTCACTTTGCGGAACTTTGGTGCATTGGTTATGCAAAAATATAAAACATACAGCTAAAGAAATTTGATTATATATCGCATATGCTCGTTCATATAGGAAGAGAACCAGGCTCAAAACCATATATGATGTTATACCTTGAGACTCGAAAAATAGTGGTAAGCATGGATGTCATGATTGTTGAGTCTAAGGCATGGAAATGGAAGAGACATAAAACGGAGCCAGAAAGCGATAGATATTTCGTGGTCACACTGGGAGATATCAGGAATTACGGCATTCAAAATAGCATAGAGGACGTGGAGAATGACCAACTCAAAGAAGGAGTGATCAAACTGACAACGAGATCATCGGTTCTGAGGAAAAGAGCACGGCACCGCTTGGATATGATATAGAAGATACATGTGATCAAAGAATACTGAGAAGGAGTGAGGGACAAACCGCAAAACCAAAATATATAGAAGACTAGGTGTTACTTGCAAAAGAAGAAGGAGAAACATTGTTGATGTGCCTGAACAACAAGCCAAGGAGTTTTCGAGAATCAAGTGAACTCAAAGAATGGACATAGCGTGTGAAGATGAGATTCACTCTATCATAAAAACGGTATTTGGAGTTTAATAGATCTCCCGTATGGTGTACAGTCGATCGGTCTAAGATGGATCTTCAAGATTAAACGCAATTCTGATGGAACCATTAACAAGTAAAAAGCTCGGTTAGTTGCTAAAGGATATGTTCAACAATATGGAATCAAATTCAATGAAGTCACTATAGGAAATGTGGTTAGTAATAGCGGACGAAAAGCGCTATCATTTTGGTTTAATAGCGTTTCCTTGGACGCTCTGACATCACCCGTTATAAAAAGTCCAACCCTTTTAATAGCGATTTTCCTCTGTGCTATTACTAAGTGTATAACAATAGCGCTTTTGTGTTCGTAATTGTTAGTATTTATAATAACGTTTAATAAATGTTATTAGAACCAAATAATTTGATTTTTCCTAGTAGCAAAGATAGCAAATGTTTCGTGTTATTAATTAGTTTTATAATTATGCCAAAATTAATTAATAATAATTATTGAATTGATTTTTAAATAATTAATTCGAAAATATGAAATAAAAACAATATAAATTATTAAAATTCCAAAAATCAATATAATTATTCAAATCCCATAACACAACATTATCACATTCATACAAACCATCACACAAGCATACAACATATCATCAATCTACCACTAATAAACCTTCACAATCATCCCTAACATATACACTATCATCATCCATATCATCACCCATATCATCAACTTCTTGGACAGGTAAAGGAGCACCACCTAAATCCTCTTCTGTTTCCAACTCATGATAACCTCTAGGTGGTGCTCTCATAACAACATACCAATTTGAAGCATCATCCTCCCTAGAGTAGAAAACCTGTTTCGCTTGAGAAGGTAGAATGAATGGATCTTTCAAATAGGCTGCTTGGTTCATATGAAGGTTAACAAGAGTGAAGCCATCTTCTTCCTTCACACCATTCGCTGTGTTTGCCCAGTTGCATCTAAAGAGTGGCACTTTGAACATGTGATAGTCGATGACCAAAATCTCCTTTATCACTCCATAGTATGTAATCATATCCGCGACCTGTCTCATATCTCTTGCACTTGATCTACACATGCTAAAGGCTTCATAAGTTACTCCACTGTTTTGTGTCTTCAGCTTGACCGCATCAGTATGAAACCGTTGGCCATTGATGATGAATCCTTTATGTGCTAAAGCAACATTTCTTGGTCCAAATGCCAACCACCTTATCTCCTTAGAATGACTATCTTTTGAGTCTAAATGAATCTGCCGCAGGAAATCAGAGGATTATCATCAAGCCGAGGTACTTAAATTATAATCAAAACATGATAATATGTACCACGAAACCAATCATCAATCTACAAGCTAACCAGTCATCAAAATACTAAAAATCCAGACAGTTTCATCAAGCTATAAGCTACTCAGACATCAATTCGCTAAAATATGGAC
>NC_027756.1:32775473-32775813 GCF_000695525.1 Brassica oleracea var. oleracea
TAAAACAAGATTTGAAATTAGAAATTTTAGTAATGATTAGAGATGACTCAATTGTTGTAAGAAGAAAACAAGATTTGAAAATTTACCATAGATAAATCTTCAGAACAGTTTGGATCCTTATCCAAAATCACTTTATCCATTGGCCAAGATATCTTGTATCCCACAGCTTCATCAAGAGTTAACACATCCGTAGTAGGCCTCCAGAGTGAAGCTGATGCGCTTAGTGCATACTTAACTACGATAGCCACTGCATTAGGACCAATTGGTATACGACCTATTTTGTACTTCGGTTAAGCAGAGCAAAATTCTCCTTCACCAACAACAACATCCTCTGATTCAA
>NC_027756.1:32775913-32788761 GCF_000695525.1 Brassica oleracea var. oleracea
TGATCGTCGGACGCGAGCTGTCTGATGTTGTCGCGAACGAGGAAGAGATCGCGTGCTGGAGCTGCTCTCGGGTCGCAAACGTCTGAGCTAAGATCAGGAACGCCTTGGGCTGAAGCTGATCGGGGACACGAGCTGGAACAGATGCGGGAACAAGAGACGCGGTCGGGGTTTAGGGTTCATCGGATCGCCGGCTAGGGTTAGGGTTTTAGGGTTTTTCTATTTGGGTATTAGCTTAGAGATTTAGAGTTTCGTGCTGATAACGTGTTATAAAAGTAATGGAAAAATATATCTTTATTCATAACATAGAGGTTCCTTATATAGAAGATTACACCGTCATAAATAAATGGAAAGATTACAAATCATAATCTCTTGGTTATGAGCAATCCACAAACTGGTTGATAACATAAATAAGAAATTTTGTGCTGTTTCTCTCTCATGATTTATTAATTTTTATTTAAATTTAATTCTGAAGAACTCCTTTAGGCATATGCGTTGAAGAGTAAAAAATTTTGGTTATTGCTGCCTGTTTTTTTTTTATTCTAATTTTATATTATATTTTTATTTAAGGCCAAAAAAAAAAGAAATTCGAAATATCTCTCTCTCTCTCTAGCCTTCGTTCTCTCTCAAACATCTCATTCGAAGTATCCGTTAGAATCTAAGAGAGAGAAATCGCCAATAAGAAGAAGCAGACGAAGAAGCAGAGAGAGAGAGAGAGAGAGAGGCATTAAAACCTGAAGAGGAAGCAGATGACTTTTCCGAAAATGATGTCATTTCGCGAGAAGACCCCGAGGAGTCCGAAATCGCCGCTGAGAAGGAGACGGTCGAGCTGGACGAGCTCATGGCTCAACAATTCGACAACGTCCTTCAAGCAAGTCGTCTCCGCCGTGATGCAGTCTCAATCCCCAAGATCCATCTCAAAACCCCAAACCCCCACCGACTTCGAATTCTCCTCCAACACCGATCGAACCCTCTCCTTACCCGATTCCCTCCTCCTCAAAATCCTCCACAAGCTTCCCGAATCCCAGAACGACGACGTTTCCCTCGTCTGCAAACGCTGGCTGAATCTCCAGGGACGGCGGATTGGGACTCTAAGAGTTCTCGATTTGGACTTCCTCTTGTCAGGGAAGCTCCTCTCGAGATTCCCCAAGCTCACCAATGTCGATTTGTCTAACGCCTGTATCTACCCGTCCCGAAACTCAGCTATCTTGCTTTCCCAAAAATCGATTTCGTTTCGTGTTTCTTCGAATTGGGACTTCGTTGAGGAGAATCTATTGCACAGCGAAACGGTTGATAGAGGTCTTAGGGTTTTAGGAAGAGGAAGCTGTGACTTACTCAGACTCGTTGTGATTAACGCTACTGAAATGGGTTTACTCGGTTTAGCTGAACAGTGTTGTGATCTGCAAGAGCTTGAATTGCACAAGTGCAATGATAATCTCTTGCGTGGTATCGCTGCTTGTGAGAATCTGAGAGCCTTGAGGTTGGTGGGAAGTGTAGATGGGCTGTATACTTCTTCTGTTTCTGATATTGGTTTAACGATATTAGCTCAAGGGTGTAAGAGACTTGTGAAGCTTGAGCTTAGTGGCTGTGAAGGTAGCTTTGATGGGATTAGAGCCATTGGGCAGTGTTGTGAATTTCTTGAAGACTTTACCGTTTCTCACCACAGGATGGATGATGGTTGGATAGCTGCGCTTTCTTGCTTTCAGAGTTTGAAGACGCTGACAATATCGTCTTGTCCAAAGATGGATTCTTGTCCTGGACCGGAGGAGTTGCTGGGGTCTTGTCCGGCTCTGGAGAGTTTGCAACTCAAGAGGTGTTGTCTGAGTGATAAAGACGGGGTGAGAGCGTTGTTTAAGGTCTGTGATGGAGCAACGACGGTTCTTATTCAGGATTGCTGGGGTTTGGATGATGATTCTTTCAGTTTGGCTAAAGCTTTCAGGTACCATTTTACATATCTCGTCCCTTCAATTATTGTCTTGTTGATTACTTTGAAGACCACAACACATAATATTTTCTTAGACTGCTCTCTTTTTTACATCACGACCCCCATCAACTTAACTGCTTAAAGAGTCAAACGCAGCTTCTCCTAGATAAGAACATGTAGCTTGCCTTTATTTGACAGTAAAAACATGAAACTTTGAAGTGATGCCGCGCCTAATTTGGTTAGTATAAGAGATATTGCCATGCTATTTTACTCAAGTGACCATAGTATGGATTGTAAAGAGCATGCAATGCTTTTGCGTTGGTTTGTTTGCTGTGATACCCTGAGAAGATTTCCATTGCAATAATGAATGCTGCTGCTAGTTTTACTTTTTACAGTGTGAAATATAGGCTTTTCATTATGTCTTTTTATTTATTTGACCTGCAGGAGGGTGAGGTTTTTGTCTTTGGAAGGATGCTCAGTCCTAACAACAGGCAGTTTAGAGTCCGTGGTTCTGCGCTGGGAAGAGCTCGAGAGCATGAGAGTAATGTCATGTAAGAACATAAAAGACAGCGAGATTTCACCAGCACTCTCATCTTTGTTCTCCCTTCTCAAAGAACTGACTTGGAGACCAGACACAAGGTCTCATCTCTCATCCAGACTCCAAGGTGCTGGAATTGGAAAGAGAGGCAGCAAATTCTTCAAGAAGAGATGATGGCATTGGATGTATCTTTAAGCTGTTGATGTAGACAAACTCTTTAGTTATCTTCATCTTGGGGGCATTGTATTACTTTGTTGTAATTGATAACACATTTGTAGTAAGTCTTCAAAACTCTTTATGTATTGCAATGTTTTGTTGTTATGTATCCTACTATATAAAAGGAGCTAAATCCGAGCTAAATCCTAGCTTTCTAAGCGCTGCCACATGAACAAAATAATCAGAACCAACCATTATGTCATGTCTTTCTGGACTGGGTTTTAAAAAAAAAAAAACCAACCATTAAAATGTGTGAAGAGTCACGGTTTAACCCAGTTCAACTCCAGTTACATCATAATAAAACAATGCATGCATTGATTGTTGATTATTAGGCTTCTAGCTACCACATCTTTGCCATCCTAAATCAAAATCGATTTCTACAACTTTAACTTGCCTCATACTTAATATTCTTATAGCTGGTGAACATTTTAATTTAGGAAATCGTTATATTTCATGCCAAAAATGCCTACTGCATTCATTGAAAATTAAATAACATATATTCTACCATTAGGATCAAGAACTCTAATCTGAAGACCATATATTCATCCCCTCTCACTCTGAAAAAACCACCACCGCCAACCGTTCAAGATTTTGTGTAAGTCAATATTTGAAAGTCACAATTTTGTCAATTTCTTGGCGTAAGTGATATGTTTAAGAGTTGGATAGTTAAGTCCGTATGCGGTTGGGGACTTGAGGTTTGGCTCACCTTCCACTGTTTATTTTCAATTGTTTTAATAATATATTCATATTGATAATCTGTGCGATCAAACGTATAAGATTTTAGTTGGTTAAGATTAAACATAGACCGACAATCTTCCGTCTTTAGCTATTGGTCTCCGCCAAAAAATTTTGATTTAATAATATAATAGTTCCTGCCTGCTAAGCTACTACAATTGTAGTTCACATCTATCGGTCATATAAAATATTTAGTTTTTTTTTGGCTTTATAAGATTTTAGTTTGTAATTAATCCCATGGTTCGATTTTATCCATTGGGACCATTTTCACTATGTTTTATTATCAAACCATTTCACTTTGCCTAACATTTAAATATTCTTTCCTTTGTTCAAGGATCGATTGTTCCTCAATACCATGGTCAAACCAACCGCCAAAGATCCTTCGCTAATGGGAGGTATTTTGAATTTACAAGTACATTTTTGAATCAAAAACTTTATTAGTATTGATATATTAATTTAATACTTTAATCCAAAACTCTAATAATACAAATATAAAATACAAATTATGTTTTATATATATTTATTTTTTTATATATTTTTGACTATTTACATCTTATTAAATTTGAAGCGCACAAAAAAAAAGAAAAGTTACATCTTATTTGATAAGATTCCAAATATGTAAATGAAATGCTACGTTTTGATTTTTGTTTATTGCTACAAAACGTTTTAAAAACTTGGGAAAAGGTAAAAATACAGACGACATGACTGGTCACTCCTTTTCCCCCGGTTTGCAAGAATCTAATTGAGTTGCTTAATATTTGTTCCAAATTAATATATAGTCTCATCATAATCATAAATTAATAATCTATCTCTATATAATTTTATATAAGTACTAAATAAAGATATTATTATTCATTTTATAGTTACAAAACTCTAATAGAACAAATATAAACATTATTAGTAAAATATGTTTTTTATTTAAAAATACAAATTTTGAAAGAAACCACAATTAGTTCTTAATAAAAAAAACTGCTCCCAACTGTATCAACAGATTCTTCATTCACCCCTAGAAGACACATATAAGAATAATTAAATACTTTTGCAAAAAAAAAAAACATTTTTGTGATGAAGATTCTTAGATGATGATTGTTTTTTATACAAACATGTGGCACCTCTTCACCATTGTTTTAATCCCAGGAAAACATGTAGGAATCTATTAACACAAATATTAACATACTTTAATTAAATATGTAATCTGCGCGGAGCGCGGACACCGGTTCTAGTGATAGTAATAATCATAATAAAACTCTTGTCCGTAGTATCAATTTCAGATATACTTTTTTGTTTGGCTTTTTTAGCCACAACTAAATTTTGTTTCATTATGAGAAAATACCAATCATTACAGCAGCCTGTAGAAAGGCATGACCATTGTTGAACAAAGACCATACCGGGGGGACGGGATAAATTTTCCTGGGTAACATACGTGTGCTTTTCATTGACATTTCGGTCAACTGAAAAAACTAAGAAGAAAATAATATACATTATAATGTTTTATTAATTATATATTTGTTCATTTATGAAAAAAAAATATTTCAAAACAACATTCAAAGTGTGTAACCAATAAATTATAATTTGTAACCAATAAACATAAAAACATAGTATAGTTTAAAATAATTTTCTCCTCAAATATCATTTAATGTGCAGTAAATATTTATTAATTATTATTTTATAATATCAATGGACGATTTAATATATATATACTACGGGTTGGCCGGGCGGGTGAGTTTACATTAAAACTATTTATATTTAATTATTATAAATCATTGAAACTTTATTTAATATTGAAAATAATAAATATAATCGATCTTTATTCTAAGATCGTATGGTAATTTGTTTTTGATGAAATTTCAAATTTATTGAATTATTAAAAGAATGTTATATACAAATCAGACCCTTTTAAGAACTGAAAAACTCTTCTATAGATGTAAAAGCTACTCATAAGTTGTTACTTCAAACCATCTTCTTAATAACCCTTCCAGCTTATAATTTGGCTTGTACTGGAGTGAACTAATCATGTTCTTCATTGCCTTGTTTATTAGCCCTCGCATGTTGTTTGTAGAAGTTCTCGACTTCTTGTTTTTATTTTGTTGGTTTGAGTTGATCACTAACAATATTTTTGTTAGAGAACACAAAATTATTAAATAAAAAATTAAGGAAAATAAAATGATTTATATTTTTTTTGTTTGATTTCTATTTCAATTTCATATAATTGAAAAAAATATAAAGTAAGAAGCTATTTTTTTCTAAGAGTATCAGACTTTTCAATAATTAATTTCATATAGTTGAAAAAAATATAAAGTAATTATTTCATATTATTACAATAACTATTTTTTCACAATAATAAATTAATACACCAACTCCAAGCCAAATCATTGAAAATCAAATATAATATGATAAAATTAAAAAAATTAATTTTTAAAATAATAGACAAATAGTTTCAACAATGTCATAAATAATAATTAGTACATATAATGTAACAACAAATGATGTTTTATAATATATATATTTTTTTCAGTTTATATTAGATTTTCAATTTATAAAAGGGTAAGTTTATTATTTTAGTTAAAAATGACTTCCGTAATATTTAGAAATTACTTATGTAAAATATTTAGTATACATTAATAAATCAAATTTATTATAATTTGTTGAATATGTATTTAGTAAAATCTTTTTTTTAATTCGGAGACTCTTTAATCTTGCAACTTACGTTTTAATCTTGTTTATTTAAATCGTTGTGGCAGGTAATGAGATTGTTTACTTGAGGATTAGTGATAAATAGTTGTATTGTAAAGATAAACTAGATTTTGACCCGACGTGTTTTCTTTAATAGTAAATTTTTTTAGATTATGCAATAAATATATATCAATAAATTAATATAATTTGGCGTTATATATTATCTAATTTTATAATTATTTGTGTGGCGTATAATATTACTACTATAAAATTTATAAATTTTGTATTTTGTAAAAAAAAATATTTTGAAAAAATTATTATGTAACAATAGTGATTTACATAAATTTTGTTTTATTTCTAAATTTTAAATATATGTGAAAACTAAATTAAGTTGAACCTACATAATAGAGAATTTGATGTATAGTGATTAATGAAACCAATTTAGTATAGATACTTAAATAATAAACCGAATTGGTTTTTAATTCAAGTGAATACACATACGTTAATAATAGCAGACTAAAATCTTGTATATACGATATAAATTAAGATCAAATGTTTCATCTATGGAGGGAAGTGTAAATTAATTGTATTACATGGTAAAAGCATTTAAAGGTACGGCTTCCAATTGATATAAATTAAAAAAAATAACATATGAAATAAGTCATAATTTATGTGATAAATAGATAAAATATTTTATTTTTAAATTAGAAATAGAAATGAATATTTCTTTTTAAAAAATCGGTTAAAATATTTCTTAACTTTAATTTTGAAAATTAATTCAATTTAAAATTATTATTTTCTTTAAAATATTATTAAAAGTATTTTATATAATTATTAATATTTGTTTTCAATCAAAACTAAACTAAAATTTAGTTTCTAATTATACTTTATGATAATTAAAATTTTAAATAACGAATTTTGAAAATACATTTAAAAAAGATTCTAAAAGATATTTGAAAGATTTTGTTAGACATTTCCTTAAGATATTTATTATTATTTCAAATAATATAAAGATATTAAAAGATATTATAATTATGTTATGTAAAATTTAATAAATTTTCTAATGATGGTCCAAATAAAAAAATCACACATGAAAGAAGTCATGACTTCTATTTTAATAGTATAGATTAGAGATTAAATGTAACATAACTTTCTAGTAATAGGTCCATTAGGTCCATTTTTTAAAAAATCACACATAAATCAAGGTTATTACTTCTGTTTTAATATATAAGATGTGTTGTAAAAGATAATGGTCCACTCATCAATATATCATTGCCTAAATTCTAAAATATTTTATGTTTTTATTTGGAGGCTTAACATTTTTTATTATTATGTTTTGGTTGTAGCTGAAAGGTATTGACAATGATCTGCAACACTAAGCCGATAAGGCAAACTTAAATCAAGTTTTAGTGTTATATTATTCTTGTTTCATGTAGAAACTTTGAATCTCTGACTTTGTTGTGTTCTTAGAGAATGTACATAATCAATTAATTCAGATTCAACTGCTTCTCACAATAGCTACCTTTGTTGTTGTCATTTTCTTGGCCGCGAGTTTTTTGAAAATATCTCCTTGAAACTGTTTTTAGAGATGAGACGATGTTCCAATGGTGGCATTCATATAATAGATTTATTTTTCCTATTATAAGAGAATTTTTACCATTGTCATAATGGAGCGTAAGGTTAATCTTTTAAGTCAATTCTCAAAGATAAACAAATTTGAATGTGAAACTAGTTTTTAATTTAATAATAATCTGCTCTGTTCAGATTTAGATGCACTATAAGAGCAAACAAACATTAAGAAACAGTCAGGGGAACACTTTTTGGAATGAGTAAAGCCGATAATGGTAATGCGTGAGATGGTTAGGATGCAAGATACGGTGTAGGTTTTTATCGATTCCAGAAGACTTATTTATTGGTAGAGCTTGTATATGTTACAAAAACTGTTCGTGAACCTGAATAAATGAGGCGGAGTGGGAGGAGAGGTGAGGTGGAGTTTAATGACTGAATTAAAGAAAGTGTTTAAGAAAAAGAGAAAACATTACAGAAAATCTACTCAGAGACCATGGCAAACAATAGGGTTATGGGGTCGAAGAGGAAAGGGAAGACAAAACCGATCTAACCATGCCAAAGCAGACCACAGTTATGAAAATAGTAAGGTCCCAAAAATAACTAAAGCCATCAATGCTTTTCACTAAACAAACAGATTTAGAAAGAATAAGAAGTTGTCTCTCTGCTCGTGACACGTGTCGAAAAAAGGGAATATGAGAGGTGAGGTGGCGCATTGTGGAGCCTTTTTCTTCTACTTTATTATTATTGATAGATGGAGAATTGCCAAAAATAGCACTTTGAAGATACCACTTTTCACTTCTACCCTAATCAACTTTGTCATTAAAATTTTAATTGGCAAATGACTATTATGTCCATAATTAATTAAACCTAAACTAATCAATTATATAGGTTATATCTTATTTCTCGATGTGAGATCCGGCAAGCTCCAGCGAGCTCAGGCAAAGGACGATGATTGGAGATAGCTTTCGGTTCATACACAGACTGGAACCGCAGAAGGGTTTGCTAAAGTGAGTTGCTTTGAGAATCTGCTTGGCTCACGTACTTTCGTGGATATAAGAAACAGACGGCTCAGATGCGTGGAGACTGGTCACGAAGTTGTAGCCGGAGACGAAGAAGCATACACTCGTAACAAACGGTGTCGTCTGGGACTCATCGATCACACTCTATCTCATGGGAAATCTCCTCTCACCATGTTCTCGCAGTGCCTACTTTCTCGGTTAGCCAAAAATTGAAACCTTTGTAGTTGATTGTGGTAGCTTAAGTTATCTATGGCTAAAGTATTTACCTTTCTTCTTGCTTTTTGGCTATGTTCTTAGTTCGAAGCTCGTGTGCAAGATTATTGGGGATACTGTGAACAAGAACGAGGAACATATCTGGAAATACGTAAACAGGAAGAGATTTTTACCCAGATTAGGTTGATGAACGTGATATCAGATTCATTGACATCTTGTACTGATTCCAATTTTGTCTTGTGCTTGTTATTCCTGGCTTTTAATGTTTTGGTGTTGATGTATCTGATAGAGCAAGTGGAAAGAGGAGCTGGGACAAGCGGAAAGACCAAGAAAATACAAGTAACCAACAACCACAGACGTGTTAAGGAAGAAACTGGCTCCAATGATTCAGAGCTTTGGATGCATAAGTCAAGTTCTGGTTTAGAGTCAGAGCAGGAGAGTGATGAAGAAAACTGCAAAGGTACCTCTTTTTGTTTTTTTTGTTGGTTCTACTTTCATCTTTCTATTGAAACTTAAACTAGATTTGTGTCTGATCTTGGTACAGGTTCTCATTGTGATGCCAAAGAATATGAGGAGCTCTCAGAAAGGTAAATGTATACATTTACTCTTATTTCTGTGTATTTTTTACAAAATTGCGGATTGGTTTTCATGTTCACTTCTAGTTGTTTTGTCTCTTCTACAGAACAAAGAGGATGTCAATAGAGATTGGACCAAGTATGATCACTACGGCAGTGCCACTATGATCATGAGGCTCAAGGCTACTATTCAGTCTTTGTAAGGGCAGATGAGTTCTGTTATTGAGAAGAGTGCTAAGTATGCTCAGATTGCTGCTGAGGAAGTGCCCAATAGTTTTTACTGCCTTGGTGTTCGTCTCACTACTGAGTGATTTCAGAACTCTGAGTTACAGAGGAAGCTCGCGGAGAGAATCTATGCTGTGGCTTCTAAGCTCACAAATAATAGTCTTTACCATGTCTGTGTGTTTTCTGATAACATTGTTGCTACTTCGGTTGTGGTTAACTCCACTGCTCTCAATTCCAAGGCCCCTGAGAAAGTCGTCTTTCATCTTGTCACTAATGCGATGAAGTCATGGTTTGCTATGAACATGGACAACCCCAGAGGAGTCACTGTCGAGGTTCAGAAGTTTGAGGATTTCAAATGGCTTAATGCTTCTTATGTCCCCGTCCTCAAGCAGCTCCAAGACTCTGATACGCAAAGCTACTATTTCTCTGGACACAATGACGATGGACGCACACAGATCAAGTTCAGAAATCCCAAGTATCTCTCAACGCCCAATCATCTCAATGCTCAATTATATCTTTTTATAAGGCCTTATAAATTGGGTTATGAAGATATTAAATTCTTATAATCTTTTGAGTAAACCCTTATAAATAGATTTATAAAATCTTATAAATAGATTTAAACCTTGTTAATTAATTTATAAACACTTATAAATAAATGTATAAACTCTTATAAATAGCTTATAAGTTCTTGTAAATAGTTTTATAAACCCTTTTAAATAGTTTTATAAACCTTAATAAATAGTTATATAAATATTTGTATGTGTTTTATAAATTTTATAGATGGTTGATACAAAGTTTTATAAGCTCTTATAAAATTTATAAATGGTTCATAAATGATTTTATAAACTCTTATAAAAGAATCAAATGGGGGGGGGGGGGTTGGGCCATATTTAGGGGGTTATGGTTTGGAGTTGCAAGAACATTATAAGCAGCAGAAGAGAGCACACTGGCAACAATTCTCTAGACAAGTTCTATCCATTGGAATGTGATTAGCAACTATGTACAGATACCATTCAAACAAAATCAATGATGTTCTTTGCTGTACTTTTATTCCGAAATGGCAAGGAGAACATTATAAGCAGCAGCATAAGGCATATACTTGGATGTTTCCTTCAATAATCAAGAACCAACAATCTATAGCAAGCTAAAGGCATCATACTGATTCTATAAATGATTTATAAGCCTTTATAAAATGTTTTAAGAGCCTTCATATATGAATTACCTTTTGAAATTCTTCAAATCCTTGTAACTGATTTTATAAACGCTTATAAATAATTTTAAATATTCTTATTAATGATTTATAGACCCTTATAAAAAAATTTAATATATTTTCATAAATGAATTATAAACCCTTAAAAGCTAGTTAATAATTTAGACAAAAGTTTTCTACAAATCCTTATAAATATTTTATAAAACCTTATAAATATTTTTATATATTCTTATAACTGATTTATAAACCTTTATATTTTGTTTTTATATATATATATATATAAATATATATATTCTTAGAAATGATTTATAAACATTTATAAATTATTTATATAATCCTTATAAAGCCTTGTAGAAAACTAAGTTCAAGGTTTTTATATATATCCTTATAGACTGTTTTTATAAACTCTTATAAATGAATTATACTTTAATAAGAAATTTAGAAAGCTTTCCAGATATACTAGTTCTCTTTTTTATCAAACCAAATTTTATAAATAAAACTCAAGCTCCATCAATGGAGACATTGTTTAGCAAACATAATAACACAACCAAAATGACGAAGGAAACTGTTGCATCAAAGGCTAAGCAGATAACATAAACACAGATAAAAGCAAATAAAACACTTAAGCAACTTAAAATTGAAACATCATAAGTGCTAAACACAGATAAAAGCAAATAAAACACTTAAGCAACTTAAAATTGAAACATCATAAGTGCTAATTGGTGAGATGAAGCCACGGGAATCAGAGGAGACACTCGGTGGACTGCTACCCGAATATGCTGCAGTAATAAAGGCATAAAGAGCAACAAGAAACTTGGCTACAAAGGTGATCATACACCATTTTGATGAGCCTTGAAATTGTGAGGAAATCCTCAGCCACAAAGGGGTGTGGAGTTGCAAGAACATTATAAGCAGCAGAAGAGAGCACACTGGCAACAATTCTCTAGGCAAGTGCTATCCATTGGAATGTGATAAGCAACTATGTACAGATACCATTCAAACAAAATCAATGATGTTCTTTGCTGTACTTTTATTCCGAAATGACAAGGAGAACATTATAAGCAGCAGCATAAGGCATATACTTGGATGTTTCCTTCAATAATCAAGAACCAACAATCTATAGCAAGCTAAAGGCATCATACTAAACCATATATCCAAGCGCTACAAAATATTATCTAGTCTACCATTTCCATCACTATCATCTACCCTTCAACATGATCATAAGGAACCTCATCAACTAAACGATCCCAATTCGTATACTAACAACAATAAAATCAACCAAATCACCCTAAGGTACCTGAATCTTATCGGAAAGGTAAGAAGGATCCAGAAATTCAGAATCACTATCGCTGCTACACCATGAATCACCACCACCACCACCGCTTCCACCACCTCCTGTCTCGAGAAAATCCGTAACCATAAGGCCTAGGTCACGTTCCCCGTCGAGGCTAGAATCTCTCCCTCGTTCTTCCCACCACTCCTCTGCCGGAACACTCCTCTGCCGTAACAACCCTCAAGTCCATCCCCATCGTAACCTAAAGCAAATCAAGGCCATACATAGAAGATGAAAGATCATACTCAAAGGAGACTGTCACAAGATTTGATTCCACCATGACAGATCCCAAATCTGGCGGATCTGGTGGTTCGGGAGGGTCTGGAGACATCAACCCAAGAGCATTACCACGTGCAACTAAGGGATTCTTCAAACTTAGGTGAACGCCATGGTTGAGCTGAGTTGTCTGAGTCGTCAGTGCAGAGGAAGAAAGCAGGAAGGACACCATCGGGATTTTCTGAAGACGCGTCATCGGCGGGAGCTGGAGGGAGGATTCACCGGAGCTGAGAGATAAGAGGAGAGAGAACACTGTTCAGGAGGAAGGAGCAGCAACATCGCCGATTGAACACCGGACGGATGCACTCATTTCTGAGATGTGCAGCTACCTATATATATGACTCG
>NC_027756.1:32788861-32801528 GCF_000695525.1 Brassica oleracea var. oleracea
CAATGAAATCTCTTTTATATTCTTTTTCCCATTTGATTTCATCTAAAAATTTTTCCCAAGCCTCAAAAATCTAATTTTTATCTTTAGATTCTCTTATTGTATTAATTCAACAAACACCACCAGCGTAAACACTATTTTTGGATCAAACAGTTGGCGCTAGAAGGAGGGGGCCAAGGAGAACTATCTTCGGAGCATCTGAGACTTGGGAAAATTCAAGATATGTGCTCATCGATCTCGATCCTGCAACTAGAAGATCTCGCGAGACCACGGTGGTTTCTAGAAAAAGGATGAAGCTTTACCATGAAAGCTTGACTTGGGAGTGAATCCTGGATCTGAGTAATGGTCGGTTTCTACTCCATTTTGGGCTCAAGACAACAATAATTTTTAAGAAGAGAAGCCCAAATTAGACCAAATAGATCTCGTCGTCACATCATCCTCATCATTCCTTCCTTTATCCCGACAACGAGTTCACCACAACCTCAACTAGAGCTCACCGGAATCAGAGGCTATCACAGCACTTCGTTACCGTAAAGTTTGGAATCAAGATCCACGGTTTGGAGCCAGAAGAGAGATGAAGACGACCATGATTCGAACTTCGTTGATGTCATTGGTTTCGGAACGGTGACGTCGTCCTTCTCCGGTAAGAGAAACAGAGGCGGTTATGGGTTGTTTCTTGGGCTAATCAGGTATTGGAGAAATGGGTCAATCTTGTTTCAGCGATCTCCGTCGTTAACCATCGCCGGAGAACAGAAACTTCGGTGGTTTTTAGATAAAGGAAGAAGCTTTCTTATGAAAGACCCACCAAAGTTCAAAACTTCACCGTCTGCAACCACAAATTAGTTGGTTCGTGCTGCTTAAATCATTATGCCGAGGATATTGAAACCACAAGAAGGCTCGGCGGTTCGTGCTCCATCAGTGACAACGTCTTAAAGCTCCATCAAGAGTAAGAAGCTTGAGCTTGACATCACAAATATGGCTCTGGTCTTGACTTGGAAGTATGAGACATGCTTTACCTGCATCTCTTAACGTCGACGGCAGCTTCAAGCTCTGTTCAAGCTCCAGAATGATGGGGATGCGATTCTCTTCGTCGTAGCTCGTATGTCAGCTTCAACTCGTCGCACCACCGCTTCAACCTGAGATCAATTATATAATCAGCTCAGACTCGTGACCCTGACCCTGGAAGTAATGGCAATGACTCGATCAGTGACAACAAGAACATTGAATGTGTCATATGTGGAGATAGAGACTAAAAGTGGTGTCTTTGCTCTCAGCAGGCTCTCCATCTCTTCCCCGGCTCTGTTACAACTCCTAAAAACAGAGCGTCTTCAACTTCTACACCAAGATTAACACAAGAAGACACTACATCTTCATCAAAGTTGCCGACAAAGAAAGATAAGTTTCAAAACTTATGATTATCACATTGAATAATCATCATCGGCCTCTTATGATTCCACCATGTCTTGTAACTTGTTTAGAAAGTTATTTGTCTAGCTTTTATACACATATCAAACATTACGAGATACACACATGTTCCACGCTTTGACCATATTATTTTTATGGTCACATGAGAAGAAGGAGACAAGCTTTCTTCGCACATTACATCATGAAGCCACGTGATGATCTTGGCAACGACTTGATCTCAGCGACCCGTTATCATGATGAGAAGGAGACGCCAACCATGGTCATGTCTTTGTGAGCCAGAATCAACTACGATTGTCAAGCCAAAAAGAAAATTAGAGCCGCGACGTAGACGTGCGATCTAATTGGATCAATCTCTTGTCATCACTCCAAGAATGACAGGCTCAGATTCTCATAACGAGCTTACCGCAACCGAGACGTGGCGATGGTTGATCTCTCAGCTACAGAAAATGGCTTCCGTTTTTGAGAAAACTGAACCTTCATGACAAGCTCTCAGACCAGAGTTCTTCACAAGCATCAAGAGATCATTGTAAACCAGCCACCTCGCCACAAATACGTCTGGAAGCTCGAGACAAAGCCTTCTCAGCATATTTATGATCTATGCAATCATGTGACCCGCACCAAGAATGACGAACTCAAATTCTCTCAACGAGCTTGCCGTAACCGGCACAAGCTCTAGACGAACCCATTTTAAGCTCGGCTTGGATAAGAGATAACTACACCATCTCAGTGAGGTCTCTTTTCGATCCATGGCTGTCCATCTCGAGACTTCACTTCTCGGCTTGAGCTTTACGTTCAGACTGGTTCTGTGGTTCATCGTAATCTCGGCATCATGGTGATGTTAGACGTCATCACCAACCAAATCTTGAAGTTCACTTCTCGACCTCAGCATCACACGATCACCTCTGTCATGCTATCATCTTGAAGTTCGACGTCATCACCAACCAAATCTGGATAACACTGAGAGAAAAAGCTCTCACGCTCTCTTTTATGGTCTTGGTGTAATCTCGGCAAGTACGCGATCTCGGCAAAAGCGGGGAGCAGTTGGCGTGACCTCCTCAAAACGCCGATCTTGAGATCATGTTCGTCATCCTCGTAGCTGTTTTCATGACAGAAAAATAAGTCTGACGAGATAAGTCTTCTCATCTAATTAGTTAATTGTTTACGTCATATATCACCGCTTTATACTTTGTGACAGAACAAATATATTCACTTAGTATCTTGTTAATAAGGTTGATATTAAACGTGATCTCCCATATTCATAATTGACATGTTTGCTTGTGCCTCACGGCACCCATTTTCAATACAAGATATAATTAATTAAATTTAGTTTTCTATGTATAGTAGAATGGAGCCAGCACAAAAGGTCGTGACTTATCTTCTATGCTGTATGCGTGGAATGCGAGTCAAGCACTCCTTCCCTTACACTAACGGAGCATAGAAGATGAAGAATATGAGACCCTCTTTGCAGTTCACTCCTTCCCTTACGGTTCTCACGACTCTTGACTTCATCGTCGCCAATCACGAGCTCATCACCGGACCTCGCAACTCACACCACGTTTCTCTTGACAGCAACGTTATCATAGCCTGACGAGTCGTACACACCAACAACTTGCTCAGCACACACGATCTCAACACGAGACTTCGGGTCGGCAATAGTTCGGTAAACATGCATTTTAGGCACGAGTTTAAATTGAACTTGCTTTTTATTATGCACGAGTTTGTGGTCGACTCGCTTATTGCTAGACACGAGTTTACAAAAACTCATCTTTGGCTAGGCATGAGTTTACTGGAGCTCTTCTTCTACTAGGCACGAGTTCTCAGTAAACTCGCTACTGTCTTAGCATGAGTCAAGTAAACTCGTCTTTCGCTAAGCACGAGTTTAAAGCAAACTCGTTTTTTACTAGGCACAAGTTCGAAATAAACTCGCCTAAACCGTCATAGGCATGAGTGTGTCTAGTTCATTGTCTAATAAACCCTATTCGTAAACTTCGTAGAAATCGATTTCATCTCTTTCTACGAACTTGGAGGGCTTACTGTTGGGGGTGGATTTACATCTTCTTCGAGACCCATTAGACATTGAACTAGGTTCATATTGCTAGGAAGCCCTAGGCTTCATCTTTCTATAAATAAGGAGTTACCTTCTTATAAGAAATGATCTTCTCCTCTTCTTAGACTTAACATATTTTCATAGAGATTTTGTATTCTAAGGTTCACTTTACCCTTGTAATCATCTTGGTGATGAACCTTCAATCAATGAAATCTCTTTTATATTCTTTTTCCCATTTGATTTCATCTAAAGATTTCTCCTAAGCCTCAAGAATCTAATTTTTATCTTTAAATTCTCTTATTGTATTGATTCAACAAACACCACCAGCATAAACACTATTTTTGGATCAAACAATAGTTTTGGTATAGTGTTTTAGTAATCTGTAAATATATGGTGTAATGTTATTGATTTCTTTGTTAGAGTAAAAACGGGTATATATATGGTATAATATAATTAACGTAATGTTACAAAAATATACGGTAATACCAAAAAAAATAAGTATAATGAAAAAGTCCAACAACTTTGCATAAGTAGGATTTTTTAAAACTTTTTCCTTTTTAATAGTATAGATAACTTCTTCAAAAAAATATTAGTAGTTTATAAAATTTCAATAATTTAAAAGAAGAATGTGAGGGCTTATCAGTTGCCATTTCTAGAGAAAACAAGCCTGAGAAAGTCAAAACATTCACAGCAAAAGAACCTTCTACTTCTTCGGCTTCTCGTATTTGGCAGAGATCTCATGGCCTCGTCACTTCTGTAAGCTCACATAACCGTGTCTTGTTCCAGTTCCTCTTCGCTAAACATCAAACCTGCGACGTCATCTTCACCGTAGAAAACATCTCTCTTTCCGATGTCAACTAAACCATTTCGTAGACATGGCGACGTTGCAGAAAGTCGTGATGAAGGTAAGTCACCGTTGAGAATCGAACCAGCATCTCTTCCGATCATATTTTGGCTATTTGATGATGTGATCCTTTGTATCTAACTGAAAAATCAGCGTCAAGACGTTGCCTACCTACTTTCGTAGTTTTTTTTCCCCTGTAAAATACTTGAATTAAAACTTGAAGATACACAAAGGCCAAAGCCAGCGAAAGGATGAACCTTTCCCGGAAGATACAAAATACTTGAGTTCCTACTTTCGTAGTTATCGTTACTTATATAAGAAAATATTTTGGCCTTTCATTATATTAATGAGTTGAGAATTTCTAAGAAATAATGTAAAACGTTTAACGATTCTTAAATCTGTTTATGTTTATCCAAAACAAAGATAACATTGTACGTAAGCAGAATGTTTCAAATACGATAATAAATAAACTATTTCTTAAAAATAAATATTTTAATTTTGCGATATGGATCAATGATTGTATGAAAATTAAACAAACCAAGTCGGTTTAACATATCATCCATTCCTCATTAAAACACAGGTCCATTACAAAACAGAACAAAACAGGACCTTGAATCTGGTTGAAACATTGAGTCTCTACAATGGCCGCATCTCGAGCTCAGAGCCATGGTGTGAAACCGGGACAGAGTCGTCAGAGGCACTCATCTCTTGAACTGGTGGCGGATTAACCACAGTCATGGGCATCACAAAGTTGTCCGAAAGACGGTTCTTCATCTCACGGTGCTCTTGACAAACCGCACAGAAATGGAGACAACAATGCACCATACAGGGGTCACATGGAGAGTTCTGTTTAATCAAAACAAAACACACACATTTTCAAATTATTTTTGACATGTTTCCATCGACTATGCTTTTTAATGACAGAGGAATCATTTCAGATGTGTATGAAAGCTTGGTGACTTTACCTGGAGATGATATTTCCTCTGTAGAGTTTGCCTAACGTTTCCGGTGTAAATCCCACACATCCACCAAACAAACAACAAGCCTTCCCACATAAGAAACGTTGTATGCGGATCGATACCGGGAGCACAAGCAGCTATGGATGCAACTGTTAGTCCTCCCTCAACTACAATCGAGTGGCAGATACATGCTTTGGTCCACGAGGTTTCTTCGTCACTCAGAGTTTCATAGACACGTCCGAAGAGAACACTTGGGCAAAAGAGTCCCTGCCAAACTGTGTATTAACAGTTTAACACAAAGGAAGTAAGCTTTTATGGTCTCCCAAGAATCTAATGACATGAATCACTAGATGATGTCTCTTTATACAAAAAAAAAGAAAAAAAGAAAATGAAAACTTACAACTACTCATGTCCTCAGTGCACCCGAATATTCCAGTAGTCCATGGCTCATCTGCAGGAGCTTCAAAATTTTCAGGTAGAGCTTGGCCACACTCGTTGCATTTGTGAACAGCTAGCTGCGGAACATGTATTTGCACAGAATCAGAGATGACAACACGATTTCACAGATCCACTAATCAAGAATGTAACAGAAACAGCAGTAGGAAGATCCAAAGATAAAAATATTTAGACAAAAACATAAATCAAACTGGTCCACTTGATGAATAGGAAACAAGGATCTATAGCGGAAATCAAAGAAACATTGTGGATCATAACAATCGAATCCACTAAATAACGGTAATCAGGTGACAGTCCTCAGAGAACTTAAGAAAATCAGATCAGTAGAGCGAGAGACATACATGGGGAACCTGAATCGGTTGATTGAGTTCGCCAGGATTAACCTCATCGACCGGAGCTTGCTCCTTCGTCAACTTCACGTATTTCGACGGTGCTCCTCCCTCCGACATCTGAATCCACAATATTTTGACGATGATAAATCAAATCAACAAAAAAATCGAATAAGAAGACAATAAGACACGAACCATATGTTCTTCGTCTTGCTCAGATGGTCGGATCTCTGTGTCTTTGACTCTTTTTTTTTTTTTTTTATCGCATTGAATATTAGAGACTTTGGGTTGTTTCTGTGCTTTTAACCAAACTGTTACCAAACGAGTTAAAGACTAATTGGTCTTCTTTTCTGTTGACTTAACCCAACTCATTAAGCTACGTCTGGACAAAACGGTGCCGTTTATCCTCTTCCAATAAATGAGACATCTGAACAAACGGTGCCGTTTACCCTCTTCCAATAGATGAGACACTCCGTTAAGCAACCTCTCAACAGCATCCTCGCTAGGTCTCGGACGGATCGGGTATCCAGACAATTTTAAGTTATCCGGATCCGGATCCTTATCTATCGGATCCATAATTTTACTATCCTTATCCAGATCCGGAGTTCTTGGATATCCGAGTGTCGGATATCCTTCTAAAAATTGTAATATCCGGCGGATATCCGGATCCGAATTTGGATCCTTAAAATAAATAAAAAATAATATTAATATGTATATAAAATATTAACAATATTTTTTTTAAAAAATATATATAATGTCTTTAATTATTTCTATGTATAATATTATAAAATTTACATAAAATTTATATATACTATTATAAAAATAAAAATATATTGAATAAAATTAATTTTTATATATAGATATTATTATTTTTGAAATATTTATTAATAAAACTTACGGATCCGGATATCCGGACTTAAAAATTAAGATATCCGGTTATGACGGATCCAACATTTTACTATCCGGATCCGGATTCGGCCCCTCCGAATATCCAAATTTTCGGATCGGATCCGGATCGAATCTCAAATAGAATCCAGATCTCGGATAAAAGTCCTAGGCCTAATCCACTCTACCTACCAGCTGGCCATTGAGTGCTCACGAGTCATAAATACATTCAGACCCAGTCATCCATAAAATCAGTTTCTAAATCTATAACAGTTAACTCCTAAACCAATCTTGAAAGAAAAATACCATATGATAGCTGTAAAAACAGTTTTTATAACAAATATAGCATATATATATCAAAATGATAAAAATAAATTTTATTAAAGACATAAAAGATACTTAGGAGAGAGATTTTGGATTTAAAAAATAAAAATATTTCATATAAAATTTTAAATAATAATTTTAAAAACAGTTGTTTAAAATTTCAGATTTTAAATAAAATTTCAAAAAAATATCAAAAAAAAAAATTCAAAAAAAAAAATTGGAAATTTTTTGGAGCATTTATATTTATATATCTATAGAGTAGGGGTATAAAAATATTTTACCTCTTTATAAAATATATTTTGGTCTTTTTTTCATTGAATGTTTTTTTGGTCGAAAACATATTTTAGGGTCTTTTGGAATGGGAGATTTACCAATCATAACGATTACATGATGGATATATAATAAGAAAACTCTAAAGTAACTCTACACATATGATAGAGAACCAATACTTCATTGATCTCCTTAGAATCTCATTGTTTTTTGAAACACAACTTAATTTCATTAAGACTAACTTTTCCGATTAGAATAAAAAGAAAGAAAGAATCTCTCTCTCTCTCTCTCTCTCTCTCTCTCTCTCTCTCTCTCTCTTTACAAATTAAATTTTGTTGGCCTTATACTTCTCAAATTCATACACGTGAGAATCACAGAGAGATAAAGAAAAAGTATAAGTAATCAATATAAAGAAAATAAGACTTAGTCTCAAACAATGGCTAAATTTCACTGTCAAAATAAATTTTGAACTCGAAACGGCAATAAAACTTGATATGGAATAAATTTTATTTGAAGTATCGTTGTAATACTTAAGATTCAATCCTAGACACCAAGAATACAAATCATGTATTAATCTAAGTGTAATCAAGTGTTTAAAGATAATAAATCAAGTAACAATATTAATTCAAATTCAAGAAACTAAGCAGTCAATCAAGATTTCAATCAATAAGAATAAGAGAACTCATAGGTATTCATATGAGGTGATTAAGATCCAAGTCAAGGTGCTAATCAAACAATCATCAAGTTTTAAGTCTAGAACACACAAAATAAATTAATTATTTCCCAAGATAGTGATCCGAATGTAATCTAGCATTAGACATCAAATCCCTTGGGTATAATTCAATCAACATGCATCAAGAACAATTCTACTAACCATTTAGCAATCCTACCATCAAATCTCTTTTAGTTATTCAAGCTAGAGCAAAACCAAGTCATTCAAGCATTTTAACAAACACTTTTAGTGCATAAGATTACGTATGATCTAGATGAGAGAGAACAAGTTTAATCTAGCATTAGGAACCTTTACCAAGCATAAAAACAAGTAGATTTAACATCAAACACCTTAACTCTTCACTAATCATTCTAAATGTACCTAACCTAGCTATGGATTCAAGATGAGTCTGTCTACCCACTAATCAACATGATAAACCTAAAACCCATAGAAGATTCAACACTAATCATGATTGGATTGCAAGATAACTCAATAAAATCAAAGAAAGACAGAAGAAATAGATTAAAGATTCAAACTTTCACCAAAATATGATTGTCTTAAGAAAGAAAACAAAATAATTAATGTTTTTTTTAACTATGGGTTCTTAAAAACGAGTGGGTCAACCCAAAAAGGAAACACATAATATTAATTTTTAAATGTGGCAGTGGCTTAAGTAATCCGCTCCCACAACCTGCAATGAGACTCGCATGGTTCACAGAGGGTTGGGTTACCCGCAACACCTAACCACTTTGACACTTAACATCTTTCTAAGGCAATTTTATGAGTTAAAGTCGAGTTATGCTTTCCCGTTGTAGGCACCCGCTACAACATTAGCATGAACCACAACGGGTACACTAACCACAACTGGTACCCGTTGGGACACTTAAAAATTTCCCAATTTGACCCAATTCAACCAATGCTCAATCTTAACTTTGTTTGATCCAAATTGGCTCCAAACAACTCCAAAACCTCTAAATGGTTACTCCAGCACCTGATAGAGACTTATGCATAGTAATAAAACCTAAATATGCTTAAATGCTAATCTAAATGCTCATAATGTATATAAAATGAATTATCAAAACCACGAAAAACACAAGATATAATCACCGGAGACTCCGCCTGTGAATTCACACACAACTATCTCCCACCGCCGTTTTTGAAGCTGTTTGTTTCTCTATCAACAGGAAGCCACTGTTGCCAATGATTTTTTTTTGTAAGTAGCCGCCACCTCTGTCTGCCATCCGTGACGGTCATCGGTAACTCTCATATTGACTTGCTGACTCACATGTAGTTTGGTGACCAGCGAGTCAACTCAGTTACTCGGATGATTGCTTGGTTTTTTGAAATTAAATTTGGTTAGAGTTTAACCGATTTGTTATTAAAATTGATTACTGTATTAGGCTAATTGTGGTTCAACTGAAATCAATTTTGGTTAAGGAAAACCGGTTGATCAAATTTGATATCAATATGGTTAAATTTAACAGGCTTGGGTCAAGGTTGATTGAGTTGACCGTTGATTATATCTATTGACTTTGACCATACCATCCATTATCCATTTTTAAACATATGAATGCCGCTCTGACTCTATATTTTGCTTTGATTTCAGATCCTGTAATTTTCGTACACGGCCTAGGACATTGCATATACATATAGTTTAATGAATTTTTATTTTGTTCACCCCCAATGTGAATATGTGTGTTCATGACTAACATAATAGTCAATAAAAAAATTGTCAATTAATATTCTGTTTATAAAATAAAAAAAATTCAGAAAATAGTATTAATTGCCGAAAAAAAAAAAAAAATACAACTTCAAGTTTTTAACGCTGTCAGCAAAACCTTAAACCCTAGCCGTCGGAAAAAACTTAAATATAGGATTTAAAGTTTAGAGCTTAGAGTTTGGGTTTAGAGTTTTGTTGACGGCATTAACAACGTCAAAGTTTTTTTGTAATTAATATTATTTTCTGATTATTTTTTACTTTTTTTTTCTTTAATAGAATATGACTTGGCAATTTTCTGGCTATCATTTTAGTGGTTCACCCTAGGGGATGAAGAAAATAAAAACTCTAGTTTAGTTCCAATATGTTTCGTCTCCTTGAATTGTGTGTGTTTGGAGTATGTGAGTTTAGGTTCCTTTCTTAAATTGGAAATAGGAAGTGATATTACTCAAATTACCCTAAAGAGTGATTTTACTCTCACAAATAAAAGGTTCATTTGTAGTACTTAGGGATCGAATCCACAAGGAGCTAGGGCACACAATAGATCCTAATCAGCAGTGATTAAATTAGGTAAATATTGAAAACAGTAAATAAGAAAGCAAAGCGAACAAGGCAGTTGTTCAGTTGATTGGTTTGAGGTTTGTAAACAGTTATTAGAAAGCACTAGATCTAGGGTAGTCGGGATTATAGATGTATAGAATACTTAGGTTGTCAATCCTGGAACTCCATTTCTATTGTAAATATATCTAGCTTTCGCATGTGAGTCTTATGTTTTGACTAATTTCAATATCTCAGATGTCGCTTGTTGATATGAATCGTATGTCGATCGATGTTATGGTAAGAACGTCGATCGATGTTTCCTTAGACAAACCTTAACGAGTTGATCGATAGGTTCACTAGTATTGTCAATATCAGCTTTCGCTTGTTTCTAGTAATACTAGCTCAAGGGAATTAATTCTGTGTAGAACCTACCATCGTAATTGTCCACAATCTTAAGTTCAATGTTCTAGTTAGCTACTCTAGAACACAGGCATTAACCACAATTCCTTGAAGGATATTTATCACCTTAGCAATTCCCTATTTTGGGCTAATCCCTCATAATCTATTTGAACCCTAAATCTAACAGATGAATTACTTATACATAGCAAAGCAAATCATAAACTGAATAAAATGTATAAATAGAATAGAGTTAGAAATACTTGAGTTCCAATACAAATCTCTGAAAGAGTCTTGGATCTTCTTTCCAAACTACTAAAAACCTAACTATTATTTGCTGTGAAAAGTCGAAAATATGAAAAGTGTGTGTTGCCTAGAACAATGGCAGAGCACGTAAATATTAGGTTAAAATCGGTCAGGGGTATTTCTGTAAATGTGTTATGACTTGGGATTTAAGTCGGCTGGAAACCTAGTCGGGTCTTGCGCGCTTCGCTGTCGATTGACGGCACATGATGTGCGTCGATCGATGTTTGTCTCTGATTGCCTTCAGACTGGTTTGATGGTCAGCTACGAGTTTCTTCTTATTTTATCTCTAAAATACACCAAAATCATCATTTTCCTCCAAGACATTCATGGACCTCTAAATTACTAAAAAGACTCCAAAATATAATAAATAATTCCTAAAACATCTATATATCATGGCTAAAAATAGGTAAAATCCATGGTATACCAGGAAGCTACGTGATTCAACATTATATTCTTCGTTTAATGAGATATAGGGTTGTTAGTCGTATACATTGATGTACTTTTTGTATGCCGGATGTAGACGTTGTGGTGATGATACATATTATCTTTAGTCGACCTGTTGAATCGTAATATAAAGGTCAATAAAGCGTTTATTGGCGGTATGTGGCCACTAATCCCATAAGTGAATCTTTCACAGGAGAAAGCCTCTATTGGGGGAGGGGTGCAAGCACCTACCTCAGAACTAGGACTCTTATTTGTTGTTTTAGCGTTTTATGTGTTGTATTTGTTTTATGTTAGAACTGAAATATTTTTATTTGGAATGTTCCATTGGAATCTATGAACTTCGAGTTTAGCATCTATACCTTATTGAGTGACTGATATTACTCGATTGTTTCTCTTTTGAGAAGAGACAAAGGATTAGGTCTGTAACGGCCCGATCCCCCGGCGTCCGACCGGGGTTATCGAAAGGGCGTTATGGACACATGTCTACCCATTTAGACAACCCTACGTGTCCCGTTACTGGTCCCGAGAGCCGACGGCGCATAACCTTCTTTGAAATACTGCCACACCCACATCCATATACTTCTACTTACAGTCCTGCGCACAGGGAAATGGAAATGGAGGAGTGAGCAACAAGTTACTCAGTGAAGTGGCTCTAGCCCAGTCTGCCCGCATGACACTCTATACTACTCTATGCGGGAACTAGGACTGACTAGCCACTACAATCAGGTAATGTATTTTTATCATTTCATTCATCACTAATTGTCCACATTCAATTCCATACATTTCTAGCAACCTAGTGATCAATCATTACAATGAATTTACTCATTGCCACACACGTTAAACCCTAGACATAACCGACTCATCATACAAGACCGACTCGATCCTATGACACCTTTAACTCCCCGTTACCCGACCATGATGCACGTTTTTATATCCCGCCTCTCGCGGTTGGCACTTCGTTCTTATCATCAGTGGGTAGCTCCCACCAGGCTTCTACCCCATATTCATGTGGATTC
>NC_027756.1:32802362-32880653 GCF_000695525.1 Brassica oleracea var. oleracea
ACACTCCACCTTAGCCTAGATCTGGATCCGGATCTGGAAACAAGAGACAAGGGAGAGGAGATTGAGATCCGGTCACCACCACCACCACACGGCGCCGGCGAGGAGAGAGAGAGCATGCGACGGCGAGGAGAGAGAGAGCGTGCGGCGGCGAGGAGAGAGAGAGAGCGACGGCGAGGAGAGAGAGAGAGAAGAGAGGCGTGAGAGAAGAAGAGAGAAAAGGAAAAGAGAAGCTTGACGGCTATGGTTTCCTAGTCTCTCTAAATCTCTGCAGAGCTTCGCTTTAGTTTCTGTATGAGGCAAAAGGGAGGCTGCATCTCTTTTTATAGGAAAGGGGAAGGGAACCCTAGGTCTTTGCCATATGGGCCGTAGAGAAGCCCATATTCTCAAGGAAATTTTTATGGGCCAGGAACCGGGCCGTTACAATTATCCCCCTGTTAATCGGAATTCGTTCCCGAATTCCAAGCCCTAGACTTCCGAACTTAACATCCGATATTGAAATGGACTCACACAATCACACATCAATCAAGGGAGGCATACAAGGCGAGAACAACATTGCTCGGGATCTTTAAAAGAAAACAATGAATGAACTAAGCTCGGAAGAAATTCTGCAAGTAAAATGGATCTGATCAAAACCATAATAGACGTACATATATAGTGGGGTTTATAATATTATTATCAAAATAAAGAGATGTCAAAAATGGTGTTTGTTTTAATAATATTGATTTATTTATTTAACATGTTTTATAATTGATAAAAGAATTTGTATATTTGATAGAATATTTTGTACAAAACTTTAATTGCAAAAATATTTACTCATTAATCATAAGTTAGTTTAGAAAATTCAATTATATTTTACACTTTTCAAATATTTATTTAAAGAAGAATTAAGATTTATTAATTAGGCTTTATTTAAAATTATAGTTGTTAACCACATATACTTAGGAAATTTATTTTTATCGGTCTAGAATATAATTATATCTGTGATTTTAAAATATTTTCAATATTATTAGTAGCTGTAATATTTTTTAAATAGTTTTTTAAAATATTATTGTTAAATATTTAATTTTTTTTTTTTTGAAAACACAAATTGACTGATATAAGTTATGTAAGATATGTGTTAGGCGATCAGCAAGGCTAGTGGGTCTCATCAATGTGGTGGAAGACCAATTATCACACGATTTAATTGCTCTTTTTCTTTTGGAATATTGCTTAAATATATTGTTTTCTTATTATCTGAATTTTAATTTTATATGATTTTACAATTTTTTATGTTAAATAAATGGGCAAAATACTTTTTGATTTCTCGTGGAATATTCCCTTATTTGTTTATTTATGTTATGAAAAAAAGAAATGACAAAACCTGTAATATTGTTGTAAAACCAAAAGAACCTCACAAAAGATACTTGAGTTTTAATAATATAGATAAATAACTGGATATAATGAATAAAAAGCTGTACATAATTTATTTTTGGGTATAGTGAAATACATATACTGTATAAACTAAATATTGGTTAAAATTTGTATCTAATAAAGATCTTATTTACGCAGAATATTCTAACCGCATTTGTATCGATTTGAT
This sequence comes from Brassica oleracea var. oleracea, assembly GCF_000695525.1. Lineage (NCBI taxonomy): Eukaryota > Viridiplantae > Streptophyta > Magnoliopsida > Brassicales > Brassicaceae > Brassica > Brassica oleracea. The sequence goes on from NC_027756.1 coordinate 32,803,942, forward strand.
CAAATCTAACCAGTATAATCTTCAGTTAACCGTATATTATATAAATTAATATTGAAAATTTTATATCTAATAATTCTAAAATTAACTTAGTTGTATTTTCTTTTCATCCTAGCTTTAATCACAAACCAATCATGGGACTACACATCCAAACATACAAGCATGAATTACCAATCAATCATCGCTACCACAACTCCATTTCAGTTTACTAAGTCCCATTTAACAATATGAGGGTTCTTATGCATCGTGTTCCATTCATCTAACATCCTAGCAATATTCATGATCTATCATCCTAGCTTTCAAACAGGGTCTAAACAACCCTAACTCCAACATAAAGGAGTATACAGTACATGAGAACAAGATGGGTTCAAGACACTCCACCTTAGCGTAGATCTGGATCCGGATCTGGAAACAAGAGACAAGGGAGAGAAGATTGAGATCCGGTCACCACCACCACCACACGGCGCCGGCGAGGAGAGGGAGAGCGTGCGACGACGAGGAGAGAGAGAGCGTGCGACGGTGAGGACAGAGAGAGCGACGGCGAGGACAGAGAGAGCGACGGCGAGGAGAGAGAGAGAGAAGAGAGGCGTGAGAGAAGAAGAGAGAAAAGGAAAAGAGAAGCTTGACGGATAGGGTTTCCTAGTCTCTCTAAATCTCTGCAGAGCTTCGCTTTAGTTTCTGTATGAGGCAAAAGGAAAGCTGCATCTCTTTTTATAGGAAAGGGGAAAGGAACCCTAGGTCTTTGTCATATGGGCCGTAGAGAAGCTCATATTTTCAAGAAAATTTTTATAGGCAGGAACCGAGCCGTTACAAGGTCACTCATCACAAATGTTGTTTTCTTGTTTTTTTCGTACTTTCGTTTTACAATTTCACTGACTATTTTTCCAGTTATTAGATTTGTTGATTTATTACAATATTATTATGGTAGTCGTTTTTAGCATTTTATAATTTGAAGTTTAAGTTGTTGTAAATTGTAAGTCGTTGTCAAATGAGGTTGAGACATGTGTTACAACCGCATAAAAAATAAGTGAGCGTTGAGATAGACATCTTTTGTATTGACTAATTGCCAGCTCTTTTACTGAAATCTCATTTGCATACGAACATTTCGTTGTTTAATTACGAACACGCGGGAAAAAACCCTTAATGAGGATGAGTCGAGGGCTTGCAAGGTGGCTTCTTTGGAGGATTCTTCTTTTGGGGTCCCCTTCTGGAGTTGCTTCGCTTCACTTTCGCTTTTAGTTGGATAACCAATTTATTCCTCCTAATTTCCTTTTCTTCTCCATTTCCTAATTGACATTTTGGACAAATAAAAAGAAGAATGAAGGCGTTTGATTTTTCCTTAAGAAAGGAAGTAGGCATAAAAGAAACACTTTTACATTCGATTGTATGGATCTAATTTAAATAAATATCTTATCTAAATACCCAGTCGCAGTCTATATTATTCGGGTACGATCTACAAAACACGATCGTGTTAAACAATATATAATATTTTCACTGACCGAGCTTTCGATGCTTTGTTTGTTTGGTGGATATTGCTTCTATTTGTCTGGAGAAGAGAGGAGACAAAAGGAGCAAAGCAACTATTAGAACGACGAAGAGTGATGTTGCCTTTTTTATCATTGTATATCTTTGTGCAAATAAATCTAACATGCCCAATAAGCTATTTTATACGTAAAAGTATCCACCAACCCAACTTGCTTTCACACTATATGGTCTTATATTGAAAATAATATACAATATCCCTTATAAGCTTTCACACTATATGGTCTTATATTGTTGAAAATAACATAAAATGTCCCTTATATATTTCTTGAAAAGCATTAAAACATTTAAACTATGTCATGTGTCATTGACAAAATGTTTTTAAATTTTTTTTTAAAGAAATAGGTTTGTCCACTAAATATATATTAAACATTTCATTAAACTAACAATAAAACTAATTATTAATGTTTTCATTCTTTTCTTAAATAAAAATTACATAATCACCTATTGTAAATAAAGTACATACGACAATTAATAATTTTGAATAATAAAAATTCAATAAAAAATTCACATATGTACTATTATTTTTTAAATTTTATATTATTAAAATAAATTAAACAACCAAATTAACTATACAAAATAGATTTTCTGTATATGTGATTAATGCTATAATTTTTTTGTAATAACAAGAGATAAATGATTATAAAATCATATGGTTAAAAATCTCATTCAATAAATATTCAGATTAAAAATTAAACTATATACCATATAAAAATACATAAATATTTTAATTTCGAAATTTACTTTGAAAAAATATTGAGAACTTATTATTTTATTTTGAATCTTTAAAAATACCTTTTGAGGAATATGTACGATTTTAGCGATAAGCTTCTCGATATATCGCCTCACGTCTGTCACCTGACTCAACAACGACAACTTGGTCTTTATTGTCCCCTGCTCCTCGACGAATCTAATAAACCTCTCCAAACAAGTATTTCATTTCATTCTCGTCTCTACTTCAACTCGATATGCATGCTTCAGTCGGGCTTGTTTCAAATGATCCATCTCAAAATGAAAGAATTCGTTGATAGAAGCCTTTTCTTTCTCCAGTTGGTAGATCCTCACTCGCGATTCCTTGGCACCCTTAATTGTAAGCTCAAGAACTTGGAGCTTGATAGGTTGTTGCAGTGGTGGAGCTTTGGCTCACATACTTGCGTTACACACGAAGAATGGTGTGTGACACACGCTTTGGAGAATAAAAAGGAAACGTCAAGATGTGATGATGTGAGATATTTCCATATGTTTGGTTGACGAAATTAGCATTAAAAGAATGTTACTAGATCACAAATTAGAAGATTTGGTGATGATAGAATATAGGAAATAGTATATTAGATAATAGGAAAATATTATTTAATACATATCTTAGCTTTTACCTAGTTTGGAGTTAGAGCTTTCACGTTGTAATTCTCATAGAGAAACACAAAGGGATTTGGGGTTTCATAGCTGAGTGAATTGGTAGACTTGATCAATAGGTGTTGAGTCAAGCAAGTTGGGTGTGTTAGAAATCGATCCGTGTCGAGTTGTGTAATTCGTATCAAACAAGTATGTAAGAGATTGTGTAAAGGATTTCTAATAAAAGATATACGAGTTCTTGGAATTACTTTGTGCATAGTGTTTTCGATGTATCTCGATTTTAACATTAACTGCCAACACCAATTGTTGTCTCTGTCTCGAATTTCTTTAGAGATGAATCTCTTTCTCGGATTGCTTGATCAGCTGTGCTTTCCAGGGCCTTGATCTGATCTTTTAGGCTAGATAATTCTCCCTCAGCAGCCGAGGTGGGCTCCACTGCTTGTTGCAGATAAGACATTCGAACTCGTAGAGAAGATTTGTACACCCATTACCATATAATTGGTGTGAGCAGCATACAATAAGTAGGCTTCAAGACAGATGAATCAGTGAAATGCAACAAAACATGATACTAAAGACGCTGTTTGAAATGTACATACCGCGAAGCCAGTACGGGAGACATCTTTATATACTTCAGGGTTAAATAACTCAGATACCCCTGGCATATTTCTCACGTTCCCCTAGACTTGTTGGAAAAATTTCTTATGCACACTTCTCTCTGTTGTTCACAAATGGAGTAGTGCTGGAATAGGAGTACGACATAGTAAGGACCGGTGGTGAATTCGTAGATGAAGGTGCTGAAGGAGGCATTGAAGAAGATGTCGCAAGCGGTCGTGCCGATAAAACTGTAGGAGGAGCAGATGAAGACGCTACAAGAAGAGTGGTCGTGGCGGCACCAGCAAACTTTGTGGTGAGTACCTTGGCATTCTCAGAACCCCCCCCCCCAATAGATTCGAGCTGTTTTGGATTTCCAGGCACAGAAGGAAGGTCGGCATTCTTAGCATGATGATCTGCAAAAGTCTTTCTTTCGACAATAGAAGGATTATGCAGAATCGTCGGCAGTCAGGCCGACCTCGTTGCAGATTCACATAGTCTCTCTTCCTCTTAAGACCATTTGGCATTTTCTTCTTATTCTTCTTGTATGATCCTTAGTGACATACCGATTCATATTATCCAGGTTCGACAGAGAAGATAAAGTGTTTCCATCAAGTTCCTCGGGGGAATCCTGCCCCGCATCATCGTCAAGATCAGCGTCGTCAGTTGTCAATAAGGTTTTAGACTTTTTGCTATGTTCCCTCTTGGTACTCTCACTTGATCTAGGAATTGTAGACGACCAATCCATTGTGTGACAGAACAGTCAGGAGTCAGTAACAGTTGCAAAAAACGAAGAGTGGTGACGAGGTGCGAAGTAGTAACAAAAATAAGAACAACGTACCTCGGCGTATGCAGAACAATCTCTCTTTGATCTGTGATCTATTGATGCTTAGCCTAGATTCATGACTATGACCAACTATCTTCGTCACGTCTTCCATGAACTCCTCAGAGTATGTTTTGTTGTCAGATGCCGAACAAAAAGTGGAAATCGGGTCAGACAGGGTAGAGAACTCCTTAACTCAAAATTGTTATCAAGCATCTTATTGGGTTCCAGAGTACTCTGAGGTTTTTTGGCGGCTCCTCAAAAGTCACGTGGTTCATCGAGATATAGAAGTAGAACTGTTGCCACTCTTAGCCAGGTGACCCGACAATATTCATTTCGGGCTTCATCTTCAAAATGATGATCCCAGTCTTCAACATTTGTGGAAGAGTCAACTCTTTGAAATTCCTCACACTTAGAAAGGTATCTATCTCGGCAAGCAGGATCATTAGCACCACATCAATGCGAATCGCTCCGATGATTAATTGAGGAAATGCTACATCTCACTGATTGTAGTAAGTCGTGACAAGCCGTGGAATCGGGAACCACAACCTCAAGTCCTTTTAGAACCACGATTCGTAGACACACAGGTACCCTTTAGGCGGAAACCATGGACGTTGATGGGGTTCTGGGATGATGAAGGTAAGACCATCATGAGCCTCCAATTCTTCCAATAAGCTCGTTACTGAGGGATAGGTGGAGCGAGTAGGAATGATATCTGACCGTTCTTTATTTCTAGGAAAACAGGCTGGAGTTGATCCTCGGCGAGACTCGGCTGACGAGCAACTGTGGCGGTGTTAACCGCTGGTGCTTGTTGTTTGTCTTCAGTACCCTTGGGAGTCACATCAGCAACATTTTGTTGCGTCTACTGCTGAGGTCATGTCCCGAAAACGCTGCTCGGGGGATCTTCTGATGTATGATAAGATCAGTGGTGGGACTGGAAGTCTGGAACCGCCAAAAATATCTTACTAATCGGAACTGGTATCTTCAGCTACAGCCTTTCCTTTTTCGAACATCTTTGAGTTGTGGATTCATAGAGTGAAATTGTCGAAACTTTACTGGAAACAATTGAAGAAGTAGAGAAAGAAAGCTTGGAGGAAGAGAGTCCCTCAATATTTATAATGAGCAGCACAATTATAGATATTTAGGAATCACCATTATTAGGTTGTATAAATTAGTTGGATGGCACGATTCCCACAATTTTTTAAAAAACTGTTCATCTTTCCTAGATAAATCAGAAGCGGTTTAGGAATATATTTATAACCAAGACAACTATTGATGAAAACCAGTTAACCGCCAAGGTCAGTACCTCACATAGAGAGATATTCCACCAGTATGTTTTCTCTCAAAAGCCACTTTCGATAAAATTCAGTGAGATCGACTTTGTCTCTCACAAAGAACTGGAGGGCTTATTGTTAGAGATGGATTGCATCCTTCAACAGGCCTATCGAATAAACGGACCTCAGCACATTACCTCGGACTCGGTTAGGGCTCTAAGCCAACCTAAGGGCATAATCGGGAAAGGTATGAGTATATAAGAAGAGGAGCTGGCTAAAGGAAAGACATTCACAAACATTTGAGGAACACAACACAAAAACTAGGTTTACATATTTTTATTGTTCTTGCATGCTTGTTTCTTCTTTACACTACAAATTCATTCAGTTCTCCTTTCACCTCACCTTGAACTTGTGTATTGAACCATTCGGATTAAACAATGGATATTGGTAATAAAAGGAATACAAGGAGTAGAACTAAATTCACTATTTTCTCTAGTTAGTCTTCTGAGGGGGCATGACAGCATCGAAGGAACAATCATAGCTTGTTGGATAGCCTCCATTCATTGCACCTGAAATGAGGTCTAAATCAACATCTCCGGCCTAGATTTCAGAGGTAGTGAAAAAACAATTGGACCATGAACGGGTGAAGGATCAATAGCATTATTTATCAGGCGTGGAATTGGAACACAAGACTACAAGTTACATCTTTACTACGGCTAATGCCATCGATGAAGGATCAGTTTTTGCCGACCATGGAAACTTGTTTGGCCACAGTTGAACTTGGTCCCAAGTGAATACAATTAGCCAAGAGTCTTAAGAACTGGATATTTACTTCTTCACATTCATTACAAGTTCTACGTTTCTTTACATGATTAGCTAAAATTCGGCGAGGAAACATTCCGAAATAAAAGCATATCCTCTATATATTAAAAGAGAACCATTACAACATTTTAACTGTGAAGTGTGTCATCACTAGAATACTTTTTAAAGTTTCTATTAAAGTTTCTAGAGAAATATGTTAGTTCATTAAACATATATTATATACATCTCATTAAACTAACCATGAAATTAATTAACAATCTACAATATATTATTTTTCTTTCATTCCTTAAATAAAAGCTACGAAATTACCAAAAGTGAATAAAATATATATTTGACAATTAATAATTTTAATAATTTACATATCTTTCATTTTTTAATGTTATATTATTAAAATAAATTAAAAAATCATATTAACCATATAATAAAAATTTAGAATTTTTGTATATATTATATTTTAAATTTTTTAAAATGACTATAAATTACGAAAATTGTTAAAAATCTCACACTGGAAATTTTATGATCATTAATTTAAATTTCTTGTTATGATAAAATACAAATGATCAAAAAACCATATGAGTAAAAATCACATTTAATATATATTCAGATTAATATATATCAGGCTTATGACATGATATAATTATGGTTGAACTGACAAAGTTAATATTTTACAATTATTACTCCCTCTGTTCTGAAATGTAAGATGTTTAGAATAATTTTTATGTTCCAATATATAAGATGTTCTCATCTTTCTATGTAACTTTCAATTTATCAAAAACTGTGTAGCCAATCAAATTTAATATTTCTATTTTGTAATTGGTTGAGTAGTTTTTAGTTTATAACTAGGTCCTTGTCCGCGCTACGCGCGGATAGTATTTTGATTTTTTTTTTCCATATTTTTGTACTATTATGTCAATTTTTTAGTTTTATAAAATGTTATGTTTTTTGGAATTAAAAATCTAATTTCCCCTTACTGTAAAGTAAGTTAATTTTTTTTGAATCTTACCACAACACATTATACATGAAGAGAATTTAGTTGGTCTTTATATTCTTATTTGGTGTAATATTCAAAATTTTGATGGTTTGTTTAAATGGTTTTTTAAAATTATATATTTTAGGATTGATTTTCGTGACTATATTCTATAATTGTCTAAAAAAATTGTTTGTCCCATATAGACATCCACATAAATATAGACTTCTGATAATTTTGTTCACTGGGATATTCAGTTTAACTTTCAACTTTATTCTCTTTTTTGGCACCCTCATGCTAGCTTGTGGGGCTAGCCAACTTGGTGCAAAAGGGTTTACAAAAGCTGATCGAGATGCGCGTGATCGGACACCTTTTGCTAGGATATTCTTACGGAATTTTAAAGATCTAGGAATATAAGCAATAGAAAGTTCAGAAAATTCTTTGGATACAGCTTGTATTTCGTCGAGCTCCGAGTCCAACGCAGGCCAATCTTCCTCCTTTTGAATGAGTATAACCAGTTGTTCACAGTCGATTGAAAGACCATCTCTCTGCGTCCAAACTTCAGTATCTCTTGCAGTGCCCATAGCAAACCTTCAGCTTCCGCTTGCAGTGGGGATTTGGTGCGTGTATATCGGCCCTTGCTCCATACAGCATTGGAAAGTCACCATCCATTAACACAAAGCCAAGTCCAGGTATGTCTCTTTCATTTATCCAGGATGCGTCAACTTGACATCTCCATCTAGCATGAGCGTTTCTTTGCGGAGGAACAGTTGTGTCCGTTACCTCAACTCTCATATCAATCTCCATAATCTCGTCTATACGTTGAGCTATCCTCCAACACTCTGCTTCAATTTTATTCGCTAATGGGAAATACATAATTCCTACGACACTATTAATGATTGTTTTTTTTGTAACACCGATACGGCAAACTTATGTTTTATTTAACAAAACTCTAATTTTAATTTTGTATTAAAGAATCAATCATATTTTATATTATCCATAATTTTAGTAAATTTGCTTATTTGTCAGGTTTTTATTAGATTTTAGCTAAATCATTGATTTATTATTTAGTTTTAGCTAAGTCACTAATTTATTAATTTAAAAAATACCCTTAATGAATCTTATATATATTAAAAACGAATTTTATTTTAGCAATATTAAATTTCTATTTTATATTAAAATTTAGTTAGTTTTTCTTATTTGTCATATTTTATTAGGTTTTTAGACTTTTAGCTAGGTTATTGATTTATTATTAATTTCTAACTGATTCGCTAATGTGTTAATTAAAACAATACCCTTAATGAATTTTATATATAACTAAAAACGAATTTTATTTTAATCATAGAATTTATATGTTATATTAATATTAAATAATTGATTCTAAAATAATATAATAAAATTATCAAAAAGTTTTAAAATAAGATAATTCTTATATATATATATATTTTGTTGCTATGTGAAAACAATATTTTTATTATAAAAGTTAAAAAGATACAAAAAATTATAATTAAATATTATTCAAGAAAAAAAAACATTTATATAAAGATATTTTCTAAACTATTTCTAAGATATGAGTGTTTTAAAAAATTTAACACAATAATAAGTATATATTTTGATAAAATATTTGACATATATAAATACTTTGATGTTTGATTTAACTATCTGAAAACATAAATAATAACTTATCATGCTGGTTTTAGATTAATAAGATATAAACTAATAAGTATTGATAAGAAAATTATTCCCGCATGTGCGGGCAAAACACCTAGTTTTATATTATACTGTGTGATATAATGTGAAAATAGTTTTTATTTTCTTTAAAGTTATAGAATTACATTTATGTAAATTTATGTTTATTATAGTAATGCAAAATATTAATATTTAGAAATTTATAAACATTCTATAGATTAGTCTATTATTTTGTTATGAGGAATGTTCTAGAGATATAACAAAGAAACACATAGCTTTCAACCAATTCACGACATGCCTTATCACTTTACACCAAAGAGTTTCCACTTCTCAGCGCAAAAAAAAAAAGAAGAGTAAAACAAAGTTAATCTTCTATATATCTTTATGGTTACCCCTAGCCGGAAGTAAATATCTCTGCTGCTCTGCATTGTCTCATGAAGCAGCTGATCATTCAATCCTTATCATAACCATAAATGAAATATCTATAAGCACAATTTCTTATAGTTACAAAGTAGTATAAACTGATTAAGACTCCCCAGAACCTCCTTCCTTCTACATGTTTCCTCCTTATCCTCGTACAATCCAACAACTTGCAAATACTGAACAAACAAACATAGTAGAAATCAGATCGAAAATAAAATACAATTAGTTCAACAAACAACTTAAGCATGGTAAACACACATGCTTTAAGAAATCAGCAAACCTTCTCGAGTTCTCGTGTTATGATTACATCAAGCTCTGTGTTCCTCCCAGAAAGAGAGATATAGATTCTAATAAGCCTTAGCAACCCTAAGGCACGCTTTTTAAAACCCAGGGTTCTATAATACCATACATGTATATCATCATAAACTCAACATTCCACAGGTTCATGTCACTGAAGAATCTAGTTTGCAGTTCCGCAGAGACATCATTAAGGCCATACATATGTCGCTGAAAGATGATTGCTTACCATGAGGATGAGCTATGTTGTAATGATTGATGATGATGATGATTGAAGATGATAATGATTTCCTCACCAGGTTTTTTTTTTGTTAATTAGAGGTTTAAGGTTGAGAGCTAAGAATTCTCTCTGACTCATTGTTTGCTTCGGCCTATAGTTTACATTTATGCATCTCATACAACAAACACCAAAGTAACATTAACACACAAAGCAAGTATGCTTTCTTTTGTCCCAAATGAACTGGAAGATTTCACTAAATAAACATTTGATTTGGATGTAAAGTAATTTTAGAATTGTATACCTCTTCAAGGTTTTCGAGTTCCAAGATCTGCTCTATCTGTTGAGCAATGCTTTCCTGTGGAATAATGGAGTTTCTACTTAAGCCTCAGACTAAATATTCATATGTAAATGTTAAAAAAAAAACATGGTATTGTTCAGTGCCTCACTTGTCTGCAAACATGTTATGGAACAGCAAACGCAATTGTCACTCTTTCTTCGTCTTGCACAGGGAGCTCAGTTGTCTCAGCACCAAACTGGTGCGTTTCTGCTGTATCCGAAGGTGTTTGTACCTGAAATCCATTGCAACGGTTAAAATTATGTGCCTAACTTCATTCTTTTAATATTAAATTGTGTTTACGATGGGAATTTCACCACTATAGAGTGCATGGAAGAGGTGACTTTGTTCTTCTTTATCTGGATTAGTCTTTAGCCCTTTTTCCTATGGAGGAACGTCTTTGCTGCGTTCAAAAGATTGTGCTCCTTAGAATAAGTGAATATTTCAGCATCAAAACACCACACATCTCAGTCTTTTTCAGGTCAAATAACGAAACACAGCCCACTCTCTAGAACCAAAATAAGCTGCATCACATAAACAATCTAGGAACATACGGAACATATTTAACAGTTAAACTTGTAGAAAACGCTTATCACTAATTGTCGATCGGATGGGGACATCGTTACCTGAACTCCATTCTGGGGTTGTGGAACAGCAATGCCAATCAAACAGCTCGGACATCTCCCAACTTTACCAAATGGAACCTATATCAATAGCAATGTATTCAATATATCATTCTGAAACATAACCATTTGGTATATGATTATATATTATACTTCAAGAGAACGTTTAAACATATCTCTTAAACCACACATTGAACACCATAAACTTCTAGCGTGATCAGTTTTCATTCTTTATATTTCAATTAAAAAAATCAGAAATGTTCTAGATTTGTGCCACTATTTTTACAGGGTTTCGGAGGGTTTAAGAACATGAAAATTCTTTCAAAAGCGCATTTTCTTACTCTTCATCACGATAAAACCCAACCCATTTGTTGGGTGGGTACACCAAACACAACAATTATATGTTAAAAAAAATAGAGCATGGTAGATAAAGGATTTTATATGAAATACCATAATTCTTCTGATCTTAGGCTTGATTTGTGGATTGTGTCCTCTAGATCCTCGATTGCCATTTTTCCGAGGACCTGATCCAGATGCATGACAGGCATAAAGTGACCGTTTTGAGTCACAGCTTGGAATTTTATTTCCTTGAGAGATTGAAATATTTTTCAGCAAGAGAACCGAATGTATATATTGTGAAGGTGGAGGAGTCGAAGAGGTTGATTGGTTTGGATGGTACAATCATTAACATAGCTTTTATGAATCATAGTGATGGATTGAAGCCGTTTCACCCGCGGAGAAGGTAAGTGTTTAGCTGTCAAAGAGGAGGAAAACAAAACTACGTTCTCCGTGTTGGAGATGCGATTTTGATACCTTTATTGGGCCACTCAATGGGTTTATACAAAGCTCGAGAAACTCAGAACTCTTTTTGTCGCTGAAGAATTGAATAGTACGTAGAATTCAAGCTGACATGGCAAAATGATTGACCAGAAATATTTCATCCGACGTGGCACCCCTTAGAAGCTCCAAAAATAGTTTTTTTTATATAGTAGTGATTTTAATGATATTTTATAGGTAAAAAGTAATTTTCTTAATAAGTGTGCACTACCCAAAACATCTTATATTTCAGAACAGAGGGAGTAATAATTGTAGATTTTTAATTAATTTCATGATTTTCGTTTATTTAAAGTAGACCAAAACATCTTACAATGGTTATTTGTTAAGAGAATAGAGGGAGTAGAATATACATTTCATTCTGAGCATGTGCGCGGATAATCATGTAGTTGCTGATTAAAGTAAATATTACTCAATGTAAAGTCTTCGTTTAGGTATTGTCATCTTGTGTAACTTACACTGTACACTGAAGACTTTTTAATGCAACCAAAGATTTCAAGAAATGAAAGGTTAGACATTCGAGTGCAGACAGAGAAAATAAACAAATTTCAAACACTAAACCCATAAACAAACTTCAAACAACCCAAATTCTAGCAAGGATGACTTCTGCTTCGTATATTTGTTACCTCAGTATAGTAGTATATGTCAATCAAGCCCGATATTCCCGAATTCTGTAGCCTTTATATCAGAAAGGCATATCAAACGTCGAGGAATACAATTAAATGTGTAAAAGCTATACCTACCACAACGCTTTTGACCTCTTAACAAATAACCAATGCAGATTGGGCAAGGTCTCAAACTCTTAGAATAGCTGTGTGGACTGGTAGAAAGACAATTTTCATCTGTAATAGTTTTAACAAGTTCCAAACGAAACACACATGGTAATAGGAACTAAGGGGGGTCTCACAATTCTACCTCTGTCAGTTTGCAAAGCTCCTGACCCCAAAGAAATAGAGACAACAGATAATCTCAAACTAGTACTGGCGAACGGGACTTCTCGAGACCCTTCTGTGACCAGACCTTCCATGAGGAGAACGTGACCTGCTTCGATCACGACCCTCTCTCCCACTCCTGGATCTCCTGTCATTCGGCTTTCTATGATCTCTACCGCGGTCTCTATGTCTGTCTCGATCCCGATCACGGTGTCTTTCTCTTTCCCTAGAACCGCTCCTCCTACTCTCGCTTTCCCTCGGTTTCCTTTTATCATCACTTTCTTTTCCTCTTCCTAGCCTTTCCTCTTCCTTCCCTTTATCTTTAACAGTCTGCAAATTTAAAAGAAAAAAAAAAAAAAATCATTACTTGCATGAAGCAGGATACAAATTATACGTACAGAGACTTACTTTTTGTTCAGCAAGAAAATCTCGGACCATGCCATAGCCAACATGTTGCTTCCCAGTGACATGAGACTGAGCCCTGTCTACAGCGTCATTAGCCACAAGGAATGAACCACAAACCTCACACAGTGCCATCTTCTTCTCATGTACCATCGCTAGTGCCTTGTCATTTGGACGTTGTAACAGCACTGCCTTCTCAACATTAAGCGCTTCCACCTACCAGAGTTGCAAAAAGATACAAGACCAATGAATATATATAGTAAAGGTGTCACATATAATGTCAACTGCAATTAGGGAGGAATAAAGCAGATCACCATATAACAAGATTCACTATGATAGTCAAAACTTGAAAACTCAGTATCTTGAGCCTCTTGAAAACTCAAAAGCATGGCATAACGTATGTACCTTCCTCATTAGCGCTTCAGCTTCATCCACTTTGCCATCTTCGCCAAGTGCTTCCACTTGTTCCAGAAGGTTCTTAATCTTCTCCTCCAAAACAGATAACTGTTGAGCTTTTTCTGAGGATAGAGTAGGCGGTGGAGGAGGTTCAACCTCTTGCGCAAGACGTTCCCGTCCACGCCTTACCTTCCTGTCAAGATCATTAACCTGTAACCCAATTCCCAATCTTAGCACAGAGAAGAAAGCAAATACTAATAAAGAAGAGTGGAAAGCATTACACACCAACTTCTCGCAAAACTGAACAAGCTCAGCCTCGAATTTGGGAACATAGGAATCATGCCTCGGAGAGTTCTCGAAGCTGAAATAAGCCAAGCGAAAAGAAAAAAAGAAAGAAAAAGATTTAGACTTGTTGAGGTTATTGAGTAACCTCTACAGAGAACATTGATGGACCAAAACGCAGCAAACGATTAACCAACTTTCTTTTCTTTTTTTTTTTCTTTTCTTTTCAAGACCAATAAAGTGGAAGCCAGAGATGGTTTTAGTAGTAGAGTGCAATTGAGTATTCAGATGAAGCACAGTTATGTAAGAAGAAGCGATCTCAGATTCGGAAAAAGTCAAACTGAAACCAAATAGTAAACATAATGTCAAGCCTCTCTAACCTCTCTTTCAACTTTGGATCATGAATTCTCGAGCAGGCTCCTGAAAAACAAAACACAAAAATGAAGCTAATAAAAAGAAGGCAAAGCAAGGAGTTAAGAGTTAGTGACAAACCAAGATCACTTTTGGTGTTGACGAAGAGGTCATGAGGACAAAATCGAACCATGTAGAATGCACACACCTCTCTATCATCCCACTTAATCTCCTTGAACCCTCTTCTCTCTTCGTCCGTCAGATCACGAGCTGCCATCAAATTCCTATACTTATTTGGCTAATTAAACCAAAAAATTAAGCTATCCAAGGCTCAATTTCAGGTCGATTCGAAAACTCACCAGCACCCATAAGTTCGTCGAGCAGAGCTCTTTGAGCGTCCATGGCGGATTACGAATTCGAGAGGATGACCAACCAAAGGAGTGATGATTAATTAGGGTTTCCTTCGCCACGTGATTGGCAAAGGCCGTCTTCTACCGTTAACTGTATTCACCGTTTAGGTGATATTGTTTCCTTTAGTTTTTGGTTTTTTGATTTTGGTTTTAGATTTTAGTTTTTAGTTTTTAATTTTTAGACTTTGTTTTTTTTATTTTTAGCTTTTGGTTTTAGTTTTTAGTTTTTAGATTTAGGTTTTGCTGTATCTTTAATTTTTTTATATAAAATACGTAATATATTATTTAAAAATAATAAAAAATAGTAATAAATAAGCAATATATTGAAACTATTTACAATTTTATTACATAAAATATATATATTTTTTTTAGAACTTGAATGGCTATTTTCAAATTAGTATAATATATTTTATTAATAAAATATTTTAAATTTTATAATTTTTAGTCGTTGTTTAGTGTGTATAATAATTATCAAAATTATTCAATAATTTAATTTATAGAAATTAATAACTAATTGGTTATAACTAATACTAAAATTATCTATATTTATTTACATATACGAAACACAAATAAATTATTTTACATTGATGTTTACATGATAAAAAATCGTATGGGAATTTTATCTTTATGAAAATATTATTTATTTTATTATTAATTAATTAAAATATAGTGTTTTATACAAAATTCGTTTTTATATTGAAAACTCACAAAAGTTGTGATAGGTCCCTTGCCAAGAGATATCAATGTTGATTACAAGTAACAAAAACACAAGTAGTTTTGGGTAGATAAATCTACCTCTTTTTGTCTTTTTCATTTCTTTAAATAGGAAAGTACATGAAGCAAATAATAAGAGGTGGAGTCATTGACTCCTATAATGCAGGAAACATGGGAAAGGTGGAGAACGTTACGTAAGAAGCATTCCACTTATTAACAACTTGAAATAACAAAAGAAAAGATATATCTTTAAGATTTAAAGATATTTGCTGTTTGGCTTATGTGGCCTTGACGATTTCCTTGGCGCCACTTCAACGTCATCTTCTTCTTCTTCTTGTATCCTATCAACACTCCCATCCTCAGAAAGAACCTTGTCCTCAAGGTTCATGTGAAACGTAGGAAAGCTGGTAGTAATTTGGTGCGTGTCCTCCCAAGTAGCTTCGGTAGCAGGCAAGTCAACCCACTGGACTAGTATCTCCGTGAGTTCTTTCCCAAATTTCTGGACGGTGCGTTGTTGCAGAACTTTGGCTGGAGTGAGGCGCAAGGTACCTGATTCCTTCAATGGTGGTAGTTGAACCGAAACAGGTTCTTCATCACCCACACGTTTCTTCAATAAGGAGACATGGAAGACAGGATGAATTCGTGCAGTTGCGGGGAGAGCGAGGCGGTAAGCAACATTTACAATGCGAGCCTCAACTTTGAAAGGACCAAAATAGCGGTGTGATAGTTTCTGTGAAGAACGGCGGAGGACAGTCTTCTGGCGGTACGGTTGGAGGCGTAAGAAAACCCAGTCACCTATCTTGTATTCAACATCACGGCGGTGTGTGTCAGCGAGCTGTTTCGTTCTGTTATTTGAAGCTTCCAAGTGTTGTTTGAGCTCGTCTAACAACTCGTCTCGTCGCTGTAATTGTTCATCAATCTCACCAACAAGAGTAGAACCAAGTTCATACCTCGGTATAGCACCTGGTTTCCCCTTTGCGGTTGCTCCTATACGGAGGAGGTAAGGATCTGATGACGCGAGAGCTCGGAGATCGTCCCAAAAGGAGGTATGTGGGACGGAGAGCGCGTTAAGG
This sequence comes from Brassica oleracea var. oleracea, assembly GCF_000695525.1. Taxonomy (NCBI): domain Eukaryota; kingdom Viridiplantae; phylum Streptophyta; class Magnoliopsida; order Brassicales; family Brassicaceae; genus Brassica; species Brassica oleracea. The sequence continues at coordinate 32,820,291 of NC_027756.1, forward strand.
ATTGGGCTATCGGGGACTCGAGACAAGGCATCAGCTGCAGATTTTGTTTTGCCAGGCTTGTAAACAATTTCGTAATCATACCCGACGAGCTTCGACATCCATTTTTGTTGTTCTGGCGTCAGTATCCGTTGCTCCAACATGTAGCGTAGGCTCCTCTGGTCTGTTTGGATTGTGAATTTGCGCCCTAGTAGGTAAGGTCTCCATGTACGGATTGCCACGATGATCGCCAACATCTCTCTCGCGTAAGTTGACCACGCTTTTTTTGTAACGCCCAATGACCGACTAATAAAGGCAATTGGTTGCCCATTCTGAGAGAGAACGGCACCGATTCCATCCCCTGAGGCATCAGTTTCAATCACAAAAGGCATGGAGAAGTTTGGGAGAGCCAATGTTGGGGAAGATGTCATTGCTTCCTTCAGCTTATTGAAGGTTGTATCTGCTTCAGAGCTCCACGTGAACTTACCCTTGCGAAGGAGATTGGTGAGTGGTCTTGCAATCAGCCCATAATCGTGTACAAATTTGCGGTAGTACCCAGTAAGGCCAAGAAAGCCTCGGAGCTCAGTAACGGATGTGGGGACCGGCCAATCAGTCATCGCCTGCACCTTAGATTGGTCCACCATTACACCGGTGTTGGAGATAATATGGCCAAGGTACTCGAGCTCTCTTTTCCCAAATTCACATTTCTTAAATTTGACGGAAAGCTGGTGATGTTGGATTAAGCTCAATACCTCTCTAACGTGCTGTAAGTGTGCCTCCCACGTTGGACTGTAGACAAGAATGTCGTCGAAAAAAACAAGCACGAACTTGCGCATGTATGGCCTGAAATGTCGTTCATTAGCGATTGGAATGTCGATGGTGCGTTGCAAAGACCGAAGGGCATGACCAGATACTTGAAATGACCGTGGTGTGTTCGGAAGGCAGTTTTGTGAATGTCGGTCGAGCGCATTAGAACCTGATGAAACCCGGCGGTGAGATCGAGTTTGGTGAAGTAAGCTGAACCGTGTAACTCATCGAGCATATCCTCCGCTGTAGGAATTGGGAATTGATCCTTGATGGTTGCTGAATTGAGTGCTCTGTAATCAGTACAGAACCGCCAAGAGCCATCCTTCTTCTTGACAAGGAGTACAGGGGAAGAGAACGGGCTCGAACTGGTACGGATTATACCGGCCTTGAGCATGTCAGTGACTTGCCGCTCGATCTCGTCTTTCTGAAAATAGGCGTATCGGTACGGTCGCACGTTGATAGGATCAGTACCTTCTTTGAGTGTAATGGTGTGTTCGATGTCTCGGGGTGGAGGAAGTCCGTCGGGAGACTCGAAAATCCCGTTGAATTCCTTGAGTATCACGCGGAAGTCATCGTTGAGTTCTTTCAGTTCCGGTGATATCGCCGTCGAACACAACACAAAAAGAAGATGACCTTGTCGGGCTTCTTTCCCTATTTCCTCTCGTGATGTGGGCTGGATTTCGTTTTGGTGAAGCCCATTCAGAATATGTGTTTCTCCTTCCCAGTCTAGCTGAAGTGTTTGGGCCTTCCAATCTGTTAGTATGGGCCCAAGACTTTGGAGCCATTGGATTCCCATTACCAAATCAAGGCCCACCAAGGGAAGGGCATAAAGTGTAATACGGAAACAAGCACTTCCGATCTTTATTCCGACGTCGTCGAACCTCCTGCTGCAGCTGAGTGGTGTGCCGTTGGCGACACGGACATTGAACGGTTTTGTCAGCGTCTCCTGCAACTGTAAGTCGGATGCGACTTTCTCACTGATAAAATTGTGTGTAGAGCCGCTATCAACGAGGGCATGGAGGTTGCGGTTAATGATTATAGCCAAGAGGCGCATTGTCGTCGGAGAATCCCACCCAGTGAGGGCATGGAGAGTAATCTCCGGTGTAGAGTCGTCCTCTTCTATGTCTGCTTCGTCGGGTTCCGTATCATCGATTCCTTCCATGATGAAGAGTTGGGGATTAGCGCACTTATGGCCCGGAGAGTACTTCTCGTCGCAGCTAAAACAGAGGCCCAAACTGCGCTTTCGTCTCATCTCCTCCCAGCTGAGTTTGCGAGGTGTTTGCTCTGGCCGCGGTGGAACTGGCGTTATCGTGTTTGTTCTTGGAGTCGATGGAGAGAAGGATTGACTCCTAGAGGTGAAGCGTTTCTGTTTCTGTAATTGATCATCCTTCATGCGAGCTAAATTGACAACCTCTTGCAGAGTCTTTGGTTGGAACATACGGACATCATCAGCGATAGAGTGATGAAGACCTCCGAGAAATGTTCCGACGAGTGCTTCCTCCGACCAATTGGAGACTTTGTTCCTGAGTCTGTCGAAGGCACGTTGGTACTCTCGGAACGTCCCTGTTTGACGGATCTTTGATAGCTCCTCATGGAAGTTTGTGATACGAGTCGGACCAAACCTCGTCCACAATTCCCCCTCGAACGTCACCCATGAGATAAGCGTCTGGTCCACGCCGAGTGCTCGTACAGTTGCCTGCCACCACTCGTTGGCTTCCTCCGTGAGGTGATAGGAGGCAAAGCTTACTCGTTGGTTGCCGGTTGGTTTTTGGCTTTTCTTCACAGATTGATTGAAATTTTGAAAAACTAGTTTCCCTAAATTTTAGAGAATCTATTTGTTAAAAAAACTTGATTGACAAGTGAAATAGTTTTTATAAAAACAAAAACTAAAAACTAAAACTTGATTGGATAAAAAATAGTTATTACAAAAACAAAATTGCAATTCTCCTAAATAGATCATTTTCAAGTTTTGGTCACAAAAATAGACCAAAAGAAGAAAAATGACCAAAATGTTTCATTTAATAGGTAAAATGATCCTAATATCCTAGATATATAAAATAAAAAAATTATAGTTTTAGATTATATGTTTTCAAATTGGAACTTTTTTATAAATTTTTTTTTTTGAATTTTTTTTTTTCAAATTTTCTTTTTGTAATTCGAAAATACTTTTTAAAACTATTTTTAAAATTTTTATTTTTAAATTTTTAATATTTATTTTTCATTTTATAAAATTTTAAACTTCTATCACAAATTCCCACCCCTTAACTCTAAACCCTAAAGTTTGAATTAGTTAACCCTAGGGTATAAATGTATATTTACCTGTTTAATGAAACATTTTGGTCATTTTGATCCTTATAGTCTATATTTGTGACCAAAACTTTTTTAGTGCTATCTTAGAGTATTTCACAAAACAAAAACCAAAAACTAAAGCAAAAACTAGAAACAATCGACCTCTTAATCATCATGTCCACATCAGCATATTTTTTATTTTATTTTACATCATTACTTACTCAATTAAACTAAACTTATATACTTTTTTTTTCTTATATAATGTCCAGTTTCTTTATTATATTATGCTATTACACAAAATGTGCGGAGAATATTAACAATTCTATGATTGGTTCCATTGTATTTTGAGCATCCATAATATCACTTGATTTAGCAACATACATAAAAGAAAAAGATTTCACAACACAAAGGCATTTTTTATGAGGAAAATATTGCATAATTAAGAGTTTAATTACTTTCTCGCTTTCAACCTACATGAATTCTTAAGTTAGTGCATAGTTATTTTGAAACTTGTTTTTCTCTAAAAATATTATTAAGATATAAATTAAAAATTATCCAATCAATAATAAAATAAACTACAAAATATCATTAGTTATGCAATTTTTGGTAAAAGTAAAAATTACATTGAAAAAATGGAAACATCTTCTATTTTTAAACATCAAAAACTTCCTTGTTTAAAACGGATGGGAGTATAACTTTATTACATCTCTACTATATAAAAAGAACTAAATTGAAACAATTCTAAGTGTGCCACATAGGACAAAATATTCATAACCAATCATTTGTCCATGTCGTCAAGGATGTTAAGCTGTTGGGCCATGAATCTGTGCTACGTAATAGGCCCATTAATTTTAATGACCAGTTTGTTTTACTTTCCTCTTCCTCTAACCTAAGTTGTCATGGCATCTACAGACCCTCCAAAAACTCATTGTCTTCTCATCTCCTCTGTATAACGCCTACGATGACAACAATGATGAATCAAAGCTATCCTCCACACAAATCGGCGTGTAACTCTCCACATCCCTCCTCTTACTCAATGATATCAATGCCTCTTGAAGATCCCTTAATTAATCACTGAAACACATCTCATCTCTCTCCTTTCCCTATTGAGACTATATATATATCCCAACCCAACAATCTCTTCCTCAGCAAACGCATCCCAGCACTATGGCAAATCAAACGGCAATCGCCGCCGTGCAATACAAGCCATTCTCCACTTTTGTTTCAGCAGGACCAGAAGATTCCAAGTTGATGTTTAGGCTAATCCATTTCTGGTAAGCTTGCAATAATTCCAAAGGAGGCATCCTTATCGGAACCAAGTACGTGACAGTCGATTTCTTTAATGATCATCATCCACATCGGCTCTCTCATGTTCCCTTTTCCCACTACATTCTAAGAGTTCCCTGCTGGCGAGTTTTACCGAAAATTCAGTGAAGTGTAGTAGGTACTCACTTATCTTTTTCCTCCATTTAAACCATGATTAACTCTACATTCAGATTCTCATTTCTTAAATAGATAAAGACACCTACTTAAGCTTGATTTAAAGATAGATGGAGTCTCTAAAACTGATAGGAATCAAAGGGTCGTAAGTTTCTAATCTTCTACGTTTTGCTGTTGCTTAGGATGGTTATCTCTCAAAAAGACATGATTGCTTACCACGAACATGCCGGAGAAGCCTTAAATTCACATCCGCCTATGCTCGATGCAATGTCAAATGAGTTCTGGGAACAGAAAATTGTGAGGAAGAGCAATGGAGCGGATATCTACAGACTATAGAGGAACGTTAAGAAACGGGACATGTTAGGTTTATATATAAAGATGGTTTCAAAAGAGAAAAGGCGTGTGTTTTTAAGCTAAGACACAAGAATTTGGTAAGCTTTTTAGCAGTAACTTGATCGCTTTGGTTACAGCATCGACCGGTGGAGAAAATATTATAGACTTACGCTCAATTCTTCATTGGCTTCGTCATGGAGAAGAAGATTAGGAGTGGTTATAGGAGTTGTAGAAAGTATGTTTTATCTATGGCCTCAGATTATATTTGATCTGAATGCAAGTAGTGTTTTGTTATCGATGATGATCACGAACCATTGATTTCTCAATTTAAGATTGGAGATGAAACCTACTCATCAAGTAATGGCTCTTTCTTCGAAAATATAAAATACAAAAATTTCAAGTTTCGTGTGTTTTTGTTTGTGTTATCATCTACAGATATATTTAACTTTGGATTGTTTATCTTGGAAAGGATTACAAATCTAAAACCTGGTGAGGAACAAGAAGATCCAGAAAGGAGGTATGCTGAGTAAATAAGAGTTTATGGTCGGATAACTTAGAGAGAGAGTGGTTGATGAGAATATGAAGATTGAAAAGAGAACGTTGGGAAAAATTAAGCAAGTAATTACACTTGGACTTATGTTCACTGACAAATCCCCGTCAAAGCAAATCAAGCTTCTACGCAGATTTATGACATGGTGTTTATTCGTATGAGTCTAGCTCAAGGCATTAATCAGATATGTAATTAGGTTGTGTGTATTGAAGAATTGAAACTTTACTCTTTTGTTTTGATTTTAATAGATAAGATAGTTATGTTACGATTTCAAAACATATTTTGTATACAACCAATAAAATTGCACCTTACTTTTTAGGTAAGATTTGCTTGTACACAAATAAACATATCTGTTAGCTGGTTTATTATCAGTCACCATTTTCAGTCCAAAGTAATATCTTTTATATAATTAATAGGCAAAACCATTTGTGGATACGTAAAGAGTTCTAACGAGGCATCTAATGAATCTAAGGTTATAGGAAAACATGGATGAGCTGACATGATGAAGAGTTTTGCTCAAGTTTACGGGATCAAAACTTCTTCTAAAAAACACACGTACGTATTATTTGTATAACTAGGTATTGAAAATATGAAAAAAATGTCAGCATACAAAAACAAATGCTGTAAAATTCCGAGATAAAAAAAATTATATTAAACGCCTATGATCAATAAACAAAACTTGCAATAAAATAATAATAAAATGTGTACGTATACAAGAGAAAACAACAAAACATACATTTAATCGTTAAAAGTCATGAATTTGAATAGCATTGTTTTAACATGAAAACTCAAATATTGGAACAACACAACATATATACACTCACCAAATATAATACTATACACTACTATGGTCTGAAAACCAATCAAATAAATCTGTTAACTATGAGCAATAAATCAATCAATTTAATATTGTCAAAAAATCACAAATAAAATCAACCTAAATCTTGATCATATTTGTGATTTTTGATATAAAATAATATAAATTAAACTTTAAATATTTAAAAAAAATTAAAATTAAAATTTATAAGATACTATTCGCGAGAATCTAGTTATTATATTAAGAAAACAAAGAAACTTGTCTTATCATAGCATCAAAACTTGGAAATGTGTAATACAAAATATGACAATGGCCAGCCGAACAAATTAGTTAGCAGGTCTTCTTCGTAGGCACCAAAGCACGTTTTTGAGAGTTTAGAGACTAATCAAAACTGATACGACGCATCTTACAAACAAGATTGGCCGTTAGGAAATCAAGTTCACTACCAGCTTCTGATTTCATCACGTCTTTGAGCTCATCTCTTGGTGTAGCCAAACACGTCTGGAAAGTTGCAAGCACAGGCGGAATCGGCATGGACAAGGCCGCAAGCACATTGCTCAAATACTCTATATCTACACACAGCTGCTGTGCTCCTCGGTCTGAAATGTATTGGATTCCTCTCAGTTGCTCCATGTACAGAGCCGTTGCGCCTTCTGCTACCTTGAACATCCACTCGGTTGCAAAGAACTGTGCGTCCTCGTTGTTTGAATCACCATTGGTTGAGATTCCTTCAGCTAGAGGCTCAAGCTGCTGAGGCAAAGTCAGGAGATATTCTCCAACGCTTGTAACGTAAGCCTGAGGGTACGAGCTGAAGTTTGGTAGAGCAAACGCAGTCTGTTCCTCCACTGAAGACCAGATTGGTAGGCGAGATACTTCCCCGAGTCTTTGCCTCACTTTTGATATGAGGATGTCATATACAAGTTCGTTCACTGTATCCGCAAATGCAGCAACTCTCTGAGATGCCAAAGGCAGTGCATGGAACCTTGGATCTTTAGACTGCAACAAAACAAGAGGAAAAGAAAATCAGACACGTGAACATTGTATATTAATTTATGAATCTTTGTAAATTAGGACTACCTGCTCCAACAGGTTTAGGAGTTTGCGAGCCTTCTCCGGGACATCAACCAACCGAATAGCTGCCACATCCAGGGAAGCTCGTCCAGCCATAGACAAATCTCCAGCTGTTTGTTCACTTGTCAAATGTGACAGGTTCTGATTCAGATTTGTGCCAAATAATGAAATAGACAAGCTGGAGTTTAGCCTAGCCAGAGTGGCTCTCAAAGAAGCTTCAAATACGGAAGACCTGCTCGTAAGGCAATCCGCTACTGTAAGTATTTGAAGAGCTCCCTGGACAATGGACCACTCCTCATTTGAACTCAAGTCCATCTTACGAGAGCTTTTCTCTGCACTTCCATCTTTCTTTGAGCTAACTCCATCACCTGTACCATCCACTCCGAACACAACTCTCAAAGATTTGAGTGCTTCCTGAAGCATAGAGATATACTGCACCATAGTGTCATCTATTGCAAGTATCAGCTCGTCTGCCTCTGAGCCCCCAGTGAAACCGATACACCTCTCAACCGCAGCTTCAAGAAGAACAACAACTTGGGGAACAGACTCTTCCATCCTACGCACTGTTTCGCTGAGTTCAATTCCTTGAGCTCCAACACCACGCGTAACGGCCCCTCTCAGATCCACAACTGCGATCTCCGAAGACAGAATAGCACGTTCCATCTTCCCATACCTAAAGCATGATCAATTCTAATGTCACAAGCAAGCCTTGAAGAACTATTGGAAAATGAGACAATCCATAAATGCTAGAAATGGACAGAGACGTGTTGAGAAGAAAACTACACAACATGAAACTTACTTTTGCTTAAATGATTCGAAGGGTGAGTACACGGCCTTCAGCGTATCTATTAAGACCCTAAGTTCAGATTCAGCAAACAGGTGCTGGATATTTCTCGCAAAGGACCCAGTTACGTTGTGCAGGTCAATAAGGGCCTCAAGATGCTTGGTCTGAATATTAATACCCTTGGGTAAGTCTCCCGATAATAGATCCATCACACCTGTTCAAGAAATACATCAGAAGTGTCAGTACTCCTCTCATTGCACAAATATAAATGTAAGACAAACGTATTGCTTAAATGTTTGGGAGATTTGCAATCGCTAAATGAGTAGGTTTAATAACAAAACTTCAGACCTTTTTCCAAACTTTCCTGCTAAATTGACCGATTCACAAAGTTGGCTATTTTGCATTAAAATAACAAACCAGACAAAACACCAAGAACGGTAGTAGCTCATGTCAAAGCAGAAGAAAACTGATCGTCTTAGTACTATCTAGCAAAGCATGCTGATAGTAGAGTAAAACCACCATGGAAGCAAGTAACCCCAAACATTCTGGGTAAAGGACAAGACTAAGAAGGAAAATCTGACCTTTGGCGAGTGCTTTTGTTTCAGGAACAGCATCTCCTGTTGCAAGGTTAAGACGAGAAACAAAGCTAGCCCCAAGTACCCCCATGGTCTCAACCAACAGCTTTGGGACGAGAGTCATGTAGTCATCAGGGAAGGCAACCATACACCTGAACAATCATGAAAGAAAAACCACATGATCGGGAATAAAGGTCTGACATAGTGTTCATGAAAGCCAAATCACATGATTGGGTCTTTAGTTACTGTAAAAAGAAAGGTACAAAAATACCATTTCCACTCCTGCTCAAGATAGAGTAGCAACTCGTCGTAAAAGCTTGGCAGCCAACTGGCAAAGGATGTCAACTGAAGCTCATCGCCACTAGACAACGTTTGGGTTTCACTTCTCTCGCTGGCAAGCTTGTTGGGTCTTTGCTTAGTGTCGAAATCATCCCAGAGTTGTTTTATTGGCTTAAGACGGACTTTTGAATATTGCAACTCGAGAGACTTGAATCTCCCAATACGGATGAGAATTCCTCGCAAATCTTGGGCAACATCAACCTGCCAGATTTGTGAAAAAGGCTTTTCAGTCCAAACTAACAGCAACAACCTAAATCACAAGATATTTGGGTACCAACCTTGTGAAATGTTAATGCATCAGTAAGACGTGGCTGCACCATCGCCTCTAGCCTATCCTCCAAAACCTCTAGTTGCTTTCTAACATTAGCAAACTCTGCAACCTGTTTATCAAAAGTGAGTGAGGGAGGATACACAAGTCAAGAATGGTATTTGGTACAACCTCTCCAACAGCAGACAAGCAGTTTCTCATGCTGGCAAGAGTTTCTGCAGCACGAGGAAGATCGCCACTGGCAAAAACATCCTCAACCGTCGAGCTTAACTGAGTTAACCCAGCAGCATCCTGTCCAAAGAAGATAATCAATACTTGATCGAACCAAGTCTGGATGGATTTACCAAAAATAACAGACCTGTAGTGTTTTGTAGGCAGCCTCCATTCTCTGTTTGACACTGTCCACTCTAGCAAGAGTAGCTATACAATCTGCTGATGATCCCTCTGCCTGCAAGTACCATTTCAGGTTGAGATCTCAGATCCAGTGTGTAAACGAAAGTGCGTGATCTCAGAATTCAAAGAGTTTAAGCACAATGCGGTACCTTCTTGAGCTTCTGGAGGATTCCGGCAACTGAACTACGCAGAGACACCGCATCGTCACGTAGCCGCAGGACATCGCGTGTTGCGCGAGGGACGCGAAGGAGAGCGCTTCCGCTCTGCTCTTCGAGAGACGATCCGATCTCCTCGGAGGCGATCTGGAGCTTCATTTCCAGATCCACGAGGTGTTTCTCCAGTGAGTCCTGCGGGTGACGCGCTTGGCACGTCGAGTTAACCCACCGCTTCGCATCGAACTCCTCGTCTGAGAACGGACCCAGATCCACCATCATCTCTAGTCTCTCTCTCTCTCTCTCTCTCTCTACGTTGAATAAGACGAAATCTCCCATCGAAGAAGATACAAACTGAACCAAATCTACCTAAACCGGTTTCTAATCGGCACAAATCTATGCTAAACCGAACCGTAGAGAAACTTTAATTAGGGTCCAAAGATTTATTGTCCTTATACGTATTTTACTTGCGGACCACGTACTTCTAGAACCTTCTTCTATATAATTCACCCCTCCCTCATTAGTCATTACACTTTACCCTTGCTCCTCGTTCCTTCTTCTCTTTTCTGAAAATGGCCTCAACATCGCGTCTAGCTTTCAGGAGACTTCTCTCTTCCACCGTCGTCCATCGTCCGGCTGCTGCTTATCGCCTCTTCAATACCAAATCAGGTAATCGAGGTCTAATTCCTCCCATCTGTTATTATTATAACGGAACAAGTGTCGGATCTGAATCTGGTTTTCGTTGATGTGACTCCACTTCCAGGCTTCTACGATCTGATTACACCAGCCATGAGCTTGAGCCATGTGGTTCAATCCCTAGAGGACGAAGAAGAAGGCCCTCTGGTAGTAGCAACGGGTGGAAGACTTGGGTGGGATGTGAAAGAGAAGGAGAATGCGTTACACGTGAGGATTGATATGCCGGGGCTTAGCAGAGAGGATGTGAAGCTTTCTTTGGAACAAGAAACACTTGTGATCAAAGGAGAAGATCACGACGAAGGACGTAAGTTTTCGAGTAGGATAGAGTTGCCCGAAGAAGAATACAAGGCGAATGAGATAAAGGCGGAGATGAAAAACGGCGTGTTAAAAGTTGTGGTTCCTAAGATCATACAGCTAGACCTTAACAATGCTCTCCACATTAAGGTCGACTAGAGGTTTCGTCTACGTTTCTGTAAACTTTGTCCACATCTATTATTCCAAAACTTTCAAATCGATATAACATCCTTGGCAAAAGTTCTTCATTATCTTTCATGTTTGCTGCTTTCAACCTTCTATTTGAATTGTTGAAGCTTTCTCTCTTCTTTGGTTTATTGAACTATATCCAGTTTCTTGGAATATTTCAGTGATCCTACTTGTCAATTGATCGTTTCTGTGAACTTCGTTCTCCACTGTTGGATTAAGATTTTTAGTATAGAAATCTGGCCACAAAAATCTATTAAAGCTAATCCTAGATTTTTTTCCACCATTCCCTCTCTGGACCTACCACTCAAGCTAATCCTAGCAACAACAAGACCACCGCAGAAAGACTCTTTACATTCCGCAACATCAAAATTTATATATACAAAAGAGATTGCCAGATAAAGAATCAAGAAACTAATAGTTCCAAGAATATAAATAAACTAGTATGCATACAAGACAACACATAAACATATAACCACTGTATTTACCACAATATTTGGACATAACAAAACGTTCTCAGGAATACATTCACCTAACAAACCACCACCAACTAGCTAAATAAACAAAACCCGCGTGAAACGCGGAAAAACAATGATAAACTAGGGTTTATCTGTAACAGAAAAGAGAGTGAGAAAGAGAGAGAAGATAAGATTTGTTTTAGTTGATCATTTGATATCCCCAAATGTTTACAATTCGCATAATTAATAAAACGACATTGTACTCTTATTATTCATTAATAGACTCTACTAAGTTTCTTTTTCAGTCAAAATTTCTTCCTCCTCACTTCACTCTTCACTTCAGCCACTTTAACTCTTTTCCTCGATCTCTGCTTCCTCTGTATGAAAGCCAATGGCACAGCTAACTTATCAATACCCCCTCGCAGAAGACATATCTCGTCCTCAAGCTGAAACTGTGGAAACTGCTCAGCCAGCCTTGCAATAGGTTCCCAAGTGCACTCAAAATCTAGTAAGCCAACCCACTTCACTAACACTTCAGGTTGATGATTCTCTGCTGACTTTTGAATACCCAATATCTCTGCAGGTTCAGTGTTCCATTCTAGCAAGGAAGATAGGATCAAAGGGAGCTCATGTACTCTAACCTGAGGTTCCACGGCTTGTTTCAACTATGACACATGGAAGACTGGGTGAATGAGGCTGTGCGACGGCAAAATCAATCTGTAAGCTAGCTTCCCAATCCTCTTCTCCACCTGATAGGGACCGAAGTACCTCGGAGCTAATTTCTGCCCTCCTATTAGCTACCGAGACCTGTATGTATGGCCTCAACTTCAGAAACATCCGGTCGCCCTCCTTGAACTCAACATCTCTTCTTTTCTTGTTAGCGAAGACCTGCATTCTCGCTTGAGCAGAAGCCAAGTTGTCACGCAACTCCTGCAACAACGCATCACGTTCTTGGATCATCACTTCAACTTCAGCATTTGCAGTCGGAACATCACCAAACCTCAACAACTTAGGGGGATCACGCCCATATAAAGCCTTGAATGGGGTCAATTTGGTTGAAGAATGGTGAGAGGTGTTGTACCAATATTCAGACCATGGTAACCACTGTGACCACGACGAGGGTTTCCTTCCCGTAAAGCACCTCAAATATGCTTCTAAGCATATGTTCACCACTTCGGTTTGCTCATCTGACTGAGGATGATAGGTTGTACTTTTGTGGAGTGCAGTCCCTTGAGTCTTAAACAGCTCTTCCCAAAATCGACTCAAGAATATCTTATCTCTATCTGAAACCATAGTTTCAGGAAACCCGTGAAGTCTGATTACCTCCTTGATAAATGCTTCTGCAACCCCTTTTGTAGTGAAAGGATGTCGAAGAGGAATGAAGTGCGCATACTTCGATAGTCTCTCCACCACAACCATTATCACATCAAACCCCTTAGAAATTGGTAGCCCTTCCACGAAATCTAAGCTAATATCATACTACACTTGCAAAGGAATTGGTAGAGCATGAGAAAGGGTAGTGTATTTATTCTTCTGACACACCTCACACGATTTAATGAACTCAGTAACATCACTACGCATTCCCTTCCAACACACTTCTCTTACCATTCTTTTGAAGGTTTTCAGAACTCCCTCATGACCTCCAATATCACTATCATGGAACTGCTTCATAAGAGATGGAATAAATGGGGATTTTGCAGGTATCACTAGTCTGCCTTCATTGAACAGGTGCCCATTCTTCAGATAATAACCTTCTGGAGCATTCTTATCTTCCTTCAAGGCTCTTATGATAATTTGTAACCCTTCATCCTTCTCAACTTGAAGTGCTAACTCGTCGAGATCAATTGACAACAGAGCAATCAGTTGAAACTCTTGTAACTCTACTGCATCCTTCTCTAAACCCTGCTGTCTCGACAGCGCATCTACTACCTGATTATCCTTTCCTGGCCGGTACTCTATTGTGTAATTGAGTTCCAACAACTTGAATGCGCACTTCTGTTGCTCCACAGATACATTTCTTTGTTCCAACATATGTCGTAGGCTCTTCTGATCCGTTCAGATAGTAAATTGGTTCCCAGTGAGGTAATATCTCCATTTGGTTACAGCATACACTATCGCAAGCAGTTCTCTTTCATAAACTGACTTCACTCTCCTGAACTTGAGAACGCTTTGCTAATGTAAGCGACTAGACGGTTCTTTTGAGACAAGACTGCTCCAATCCATGTCCCCGACACATATGTTTCTACCATAAAGGGTTTAGTGAAATCTGGTAACCTCAACACCGGCATAGGTTATCACTCGCTTCAACTAACAGAAAGCCTTTGTAGCATCATCAGACCACTTAAATCCTTCCTTCTTTAACAATTTTGTGAGAGGACGTGCTATTTTTCCATATCCTGCCACAAATCGCCGATAGTAGCCAGTCAGACCTAGGAACCCTCGTAAAGCCGTCACATTCTTTGGTTGCGGCCACTTCTTCATTGCTTCATCTTCTCAGGATCAGCTGCAACCCCTTTTGATGAGATCACATGACCCAAGTATGATACACTGGACTGCTCAAATGCACATTTCTTCTCATTAGCGTAGAATTGATGCTGCTTCAAAACACGGAGGACAGTTTTCTGATGTTCCTGATGCTCCGCCTCGCTTCTGCTATACACCAATATATCGTCGAAGAATACCAAAACAAACTTCCTCAGAGACGGCTTGAAAATCTCGTTCATTGGTGACTGAAACGTTGTGAGGGCGTTAGTGAGCCCAAAAGGCATCACTAAGAACTCATAATGCCCTTCGTGCGTTTTGAAAACCGTCTTGCACACATCCTCTTCTTTCACTTTGATTTGGTGATACCCCGACTTCAAATCCAATTTTGAATACACTGAAGCTCCAGCCAACTCATCTAGCAACTCTTCAATCACTGGTATCCGGTACCGGTCATGAATTGTGCTTTTATTCACGGCTCTATAGTCAACGCAGAAGCGGAATCTTCCATCCTTCTTCTTAACTAACATCACCGGACTGGAGAAGGGACTGATGCTTGGCCTTATTATTCCAGCTTACAACATCTCTCTAACCAACTTCTTAATCCCATCTTTTTGAATATGTGAATACCTATACGGTCTGATATTGATTGGAGAAGTACCAGACTATAACGTGATTACGTGTTCTCTACTGCGCTTCGGGAGAAGTCCTTGCGGCATGTGGAATACAGACTCAAACTCATTTAGTAACTTCTTTACTTCTCGGCTTGGACTCTTGAGTTTGTTACCTCCCGGTTTAGCTTCAAACAGAGCCTGCAACTCCAAAAGGAACACCACTTCCTCCTCCTCCACTAACTTCTCCATCGATTTTAGTGACCCTTGCGCCTTTAACAGCGTGGGATCTCCACTGATGGTCACTCATTGGTCATTGACTAAAAGTCTCATGATATGTAAGCCCTAGTTGATCCTCGTCTCTCATAGTTTTGCCAACCACGAATATCCCAACACTACATCTATTGTTCCCAACTCAAACAATAGATACTCTTCCTCAATCTTCACACCCTGAATGGCCATCTCCACTCCAGTACACTTCCCTTGTCCACTTAACACTCTTCCATCTCCTATGGACACTCCAAATTCTTACGTTGGTAGCACTGGTAGACCCAATGCTTGCACCAACCTCTTGGCCATGAAGTTGCACGACGCTCCGGAATCAATCAACACCACAACCTTCTCATTCCCTATCTGCCCAACACCTTCAGTGTCCTCTTTGATGTGATCCCTACCATGGACTGCAGCGACAGAACCTGTAGCTCCTGGACTTGTTGGTTCTGTTGACCCATTGGACCTTCAGGTTCTTCCTCCTCGTCTTCCTCAGGCTTACTTTCCTCCTCCACATCCATACACTTATACCTTTGATAAGCTTTACATCGATGCCCCGCAAAGTACCTTTCTCCACAATGACTACATGGGTTCTGAACTATCTTCTTCTGATCACCCTGCTTACTCTCACGCTGTGACTCAAAAGATTTCCTCGCCGGAGTGACCTCACCTGTCTTCTCTAGACTAGTATTATACTGCCTCTGATGATTATTGAGAGCTGGAGCAGAGTTGGTTCTCTGGAATGTCCTAGACTGATAGGCACTCTGCTCATTTTCCTACTCTTCTATTATCTTCGCCATATCAACAATCTCGTCCATCCCCACCGGTCTCAACCTTACGACCTGCTCTCGTAAGCTCCTCTTCATCCCATGTAGGAAGATCCCCTTCAATACATCATCAGGTACATGAGGAACCTTTGCTGATAACTCCTCAAATGCCTCACGAAACACAGATATAGTACCCGTCTATCTCAATCGTAACATCTGACTCAGTATGGTACCACCGCGAGTTGGTTTGAATCTCCTTTTTAATTTCATCTTGAAATCCCTCCAATCCAACAGCTCATCAGGAACATGTATCATCCTCAACCAAGTCACCGCACAACCCACCATACAATCCATCGCCAAGGACAGTTTTTCCTCTTCCTCCGTGTGGTTCACTGAAAAGTACTTCTCAACCCTAAATATCCAATCATCAGGGTTCTTCCCTGCAAGCTCCGGTAACTCCAACTTCTTTTGAAGTGGTAAACCTTTCAGATGTGCTGAGTAACCCGAAGATCCCGCCGTGAATGGTGTCGAGTGAATCTTGGTGGTTCGTAAGGGTATAGCGGTCTCCGTAACTTGTAGGATTCCCTTCTCTGGTCGCATCTCCAGCCCTTTAGCTTGAGGCTGAGATCCGTAAGAGATCGAGCGTTGCGTCTCCTCGGCGCTTCCCTTCATAGATCTAGGGTTTTCAGGGTTCGACATCACGGCCGACTCAACTCCCGTCTGCTTCTCCTCTGTGGACTGACGGTGACGCTCTTCCGTGCATTTTTTCATCTCCAAGGATCGTTGGTGATTGGTCTTCATCTCGGCTCGCATCTCCTCGATAACACTGGTGAGACCACCGAGCTGCCCTTCTATCGCAGTGATTCGATCAGCGTTGGAATCCTGCTTAGGAGGCATTTATGGGCTCTGATACCAATGAAAAACTAGGGTTTATCTGTAGCAGAAAGGGGGTGAGAAAGAGAGAGAAGATAAGATTTGTTTAGTTGATCATTTGATATCCCCAAATGTTTACAACTCGAGATTAAATAATACAAGACTCGCATAATTAATAAAACGACATCGCACTCTTATTATTCATTAATACACTCCTCTAAGCTTCGTTCTCAGTCAGAGTCTCTTCCTCCTCACTTTACTCTTCACTTCAGCCACTTCTAACTCCTTTCCTCGATCTTTGCTTCCTCTGTATGAAAGCCAATGGCACAGCTAACTTATCAGACAACTAGTAAAATACAAAGATATGTAATATTGTACAGCCAAAATGATAAAGAACTAAACTAGGATATTTTGTTTTGGTTTTTAATGCAAGATTTTGGAAAAAAAAAACTGGAATTGGAAGTCAAGGTGCACTAAGACCATGATTAATGCAATCTCTTAGAAGGGTGTTTTAGTGTAATTAGGAATTTAAAAAAATATAGCTTTTAACTGAAGGAATATATTTCTAAAACCCTTAGGAGTAAAAGTCTTCATCCATGGTTTCCTATAACCTAGTTTCATGAGATTTACTCATTACATGCCTCATTAGAAACCGAAGCTTACCACATATGGCTTTGCTTATTGATTATATATATAAATGAGATTACGTTGAACTGAAAATAATGACTGAAAACCGTAGAACATATATGTTCATTTGGGCTCGGTGGAAGTTTAATCTAAAAAGTACCATGCAACTATTCCTATTCTCCTTTTAAATTATTTTTGTTCTTTCTCAAACATAGATTGGTTGTAACCCATGTTCAAAAACTTGGGCGAGTACCCGTCGTTGTGGCCGGAAAGTTTTGTGTGTGAGGATGGATTTTAAAACTCATGTCTTGTTGATTTGTTAATTCGTCTCAAATTTCAATATAATATAATAAAGTGAAGTGCGGAGAACTTGTTCTCATATGCTTGTGTTTACGTTGTATGATCACAAAATTCAATTTTCTCACATAATAGTCTTGATGATTGATGATGCTTAATCATAGCTCATGCGTCTAACAAAGTTGGTGCTTTCTATGTGAATTCAGTACCACTTGCATTTGGAAAAAAAAAAGAATATGCTATTATATGATTTAGTCGTCCTGAAGTCAATGTGTAAGAACGTATACTCTCTGCTTCAGAATTTCTAAATATAAAGAGACTGGATACTATAAAATATTTAGTATATAGACACGGAAGAATCCTGAGATGTAAATCAGAAAATATACTTGCTTGAAATTACTTTGTTTAAGAGTTCTGATCCTAAATTTTACACTTTCTAAAGAGAGTCTAGAATCTGAACGCTTAGATTAACCCGGGGTTCTTAGAGTAGGGTTCTTACTTTTAACTAAAAAACTTAAGAACTGGTTCTTAAATAAGGACTTTAAGAACCGGTTCTTAACTTTTTTAGTTAAAAGTTAAGAAACAGTTTCTTAACTTCCGCTAAGAACCTCATCCTAAGAACCCGGGTTAATCATGCTCTTAGTGTATCAAACAAAATCTCTGAATGTTTTCCTTTTCCTCAC
This sequence comes from Brassica oleracea var. oleracea, assembly GCF_000695525.1. NCBI lineage: Eukaryota > Viridiplantae > Streptophyta > Magnoliopsida > Brassicales > Brassicaceae > Brassica > Brassica oleracea. Next base: position 32,838,328 of record NC_027756.1, read on the forward strand.
CAGCAAAGAAAACAAAAACAGAGTTCGGTCCCGGAATCACAACCCCTCCAGCCTCGACAAATAATTCAGGAGGTAAAAATCATTTTATAGTTCCTTCCCTTATGAGACCTCAAATGTCCAATCACAACCTTCTTAAAATTTTGCGCTCTCCTCCTTTACCCAACCACCCGATTTTCATTGATCTTCATCTTCTTCCTTAGCTTTCTAGCTTTCTTTTACTTCTTAACACCACTCTTGTCTTTAACAACGATAACCACAACCGACTCCGCTGCAACATATAAGTTATTTTATTTTAAAAACAATCACTCTGCAAAGATGAATCAGTCGTAAAATTTCAAAAGGTAAACGGTCAAATATATAAATAAAATCTCAACGCACGAGCAAAGAGATGGCATTCTTTACCTTTAAAAAGTCATGAAGAGCATTAGCTTAGATGACAATTAAGTTCAAGCTCTTGGTTCACTCAGCCGTGGCCAATGCTCCAGCTTCCTCGTTGATAACATCCAATATTTCTTACCGCTTCGTTTCTCCATCCAAAAGCTCTAAATCAAGATTTTTAAACAATAAGTTTGAAGAAACCATCTATTACAAAACAGGGTATGTCGTATAAACTTACTGTTCTCCCATTTTCTTTCATCGTCCATGAGAAGAGGAGACTCACATAGACGGATGAATAGCTTCTTATTGGAAAACCTTGTCTCTCCCTCTCTGTTGGACCATAAGTCCACAAAAACACAGATTTCTAAGAATAAATCAATCACAAGTTCTTGTTTTCATGTTTCACGCTATAAAAGAAACAAAATTCTTAGTGGTTGTGAATGAAAGAGATATAAAAGAAACAAAGATGTAGTGGGTGTACCAGACATTGTAAGAAATACAGAAAGCTTTTATTGCTTACAACTATATTTGGCTGAGAGTGATTCTTGAGAAGCTTCAGTTCCTCTCCACCCCCTGAGTTTTTTCCTTGGAGGTGATGCAATCAGAACCTGGAAAGAACAACTAAAATCAAGTTAAATCAACAACAACAATCATTAGTCGACGCCAAAACAAAAAGTAGAATTATGTGAATAGTCAACGAATTAAGATGATAGGTTTTACTACATATTTAGAACGAAACAGCTTGGTAAGTAGTTGATTGATTACCAAAAACTCATAAGAGGAATCAAACGTGACGAAAAAAGGGAAAATAAAGATCGACTTGCAGAGAATGATAACAGTTCTGAAAACCCAAAAGGGAGTTAACTAATTAACATGTTTATCCGCCATAAGTTCTTGGTCTTGAGATTAACAGCAATTGAACAGGCAAGGCAGATTAAAAACCTAATAATCCCAGTGAACGATGAGTCGCCGGACAACCACTTGAGAAAACGGCAAAGATGCTCATTGCCGAGTGTAAATTAGGAGGACAAAATCAAGGTTATCCATGGCGGAAAAGAGGAGTAGAAAAGTAAGAATTGCAGAGAACTTGGTTTGGGGTAGTGAGGGTTCGTGTCTATGGCCCTAAATTTATAGCAAGTGGTTGATAAATTCATGAAACGTCTGGATTTGAAGGATGAAGAATCATCGGGGGTAGAATGAAACATTGAAGAAGAGTTTAAAGATCATTGATTGATCAGAAGTGGCTCAAGGTAACGCAAAACTCGAACTCAGAGATTGGAGAAGACGAAGTGGAAGAGTCTAGAGGGAGAGAATCACGAGCTCGAGACGAATTAGGTTTTAGGCTTGCAATGGGCCGAATTATAATTTTTCAAAAAGCCCACCGGAAATATCTTTTCTAACGCAGCAATATTGACGTGGCAAAATCAAACCCTCTCATTGGTTGATTTTCCATGCCTACATGGATAGCCTCATGCTCTAACTCAATCTCTTTTATATATTGGGATATTTATTAAGAACCTAATTAGGGTCTCCCCCATTTAATCATGCTCTAAATCGGTAAATTGTATTGGCTTTTCTTTTTAGCAATGTAAATAATTAATACATGAAAATTAGCTCAGGAACAAAATGCAAACAAACGACTTTTTTATGGTTTTCATATTTTTTATGGATCAAATGATTCAACTATTTCTTCTTTCTCTTTTTTTTTTCTTTATGCAAGCAATGAAAAAACTAATGAAAAGTCAGGAACAATAAAATCAAATTAAATAAGCGATAGACATAAATGAAAACTAGATTTTGACCCGCGCGTCCGTGCATATATTTTTTAATTAAAATTTCAAAATATTAGATTACTTTAATTTTTACAACATATATATTTATTTTCCGTGGTGCATTATAAAAAGTTTTTTTTTATTATTTATGATTTTATTTTCTTGTAAAATTTGAAATATTATCATTTTCAGCTTGAATATTTATTGTCAAGATTGTATATTTTACCAAGAAAACTTAAAAAAATTATACAATTATTTTTGAGTTTGGAAGATTACATGAATTTTGAATTTGTTTTTGTTACTACATTAATACATTATTTTATAAAAATATTTTAATTTTTGGTAATATTTTCTAAATTTTTCTCAACAAATTTTGTTATATTTAAAATAAAAATAAATTTATAATTAAAACTTGATCTGTCATTAATAGTTTAAATGAATTATTAAAATTTCATAGTTTTCTAATAATATATTTTAAAATAGTATATGAACTAAAGGTTACTATATACTATTATATTTTTGTTTATAAACATTTTTAAACAATATAAAATAAATAAAAATATAACATATAGTCGTAGATATAAAAATTTAACTTATGTTAATAAATATTTTTTTTGTATAAAATATTAAATATTTTACGAATTTTAACCCATTTTAATAATTAGTGATAATTTATTTAAATGAAACAGTTAATTTTTTTTGTTAGTTTACCTATTTAATATAATTTTGTCATATTTAATTCATAAATCACTTCTATTTTTATATAATACATAATATAATTATAAAATTTATAAAATAGTGTATTTTTATATTTTATTGTTTTAGAATAAAATTGTAATTAAAATTGATTTATAATAATATTATATTAGTAATTACGAAATTAGTTAATCTGCTATTTTATAAAAAAAACATTTAATTTTTAAAAAGATTTTGTTAGATTCTTTCTCAACAAATTTGTTATAATTAAAAAATAAAATTTAAATTTATAGTTGGTTTATTATTAATGTAAATAGTCAAATATGTCATATTATCTAATTCTTTAAGTGGTCTTACTATGACTTGTTAATAGTAGATAAAAAATAGAACCCTAAATTAATAGATTAGATAAATATAATTTTTTATAGTTTTTTCTTTTTATGATAATTAACCAACCAAAATCAAGAATGGAAACACAACTTTTGTTGTTACGTATTTTCTGGGAATCAAATAACAGAAACAGGAAATGCAGCAAACGAATTTTTTTTTTTTTCTTGTTTAAGAAAAAACAAAGAGCAAAAACAAGCAATTGATAAAGGATAGATAGAAGTTGATTCAAGAGCTTTTAAGATCTAAAACCAAAATGATGTAAGATCCAAATGGACAGTCTAGTCTAACTTATGGTTGAACGGGAGATGAAACATGGTTGTACAACACTCTCTTTCAAATCCGGTGGATGATCAATGAAGTGAAGTGGTTTGATGAAACCAAGCCAACTGGTTGTTCAACACTCTCTGGACTTGATCAGCGGGTGGAATGGATTAGATGGTGGACTGAGGACGCCACAAAATCTACGGAAAAGAGCTTTGATAAGTCAAGAAAATCTGAACACAATGAATCACACACAAGTGTTGAGAGAATTGGTTTTTGGTTTCTTTGCAAAGGCAAACGAATAAAATATGTTTCGGACTAAAACTGGGAGCTTTACAATGAAGAAAACAGAGCTTATACAGGCTCATGGAACCAGGGGCGGAGCTACATGGCAAGGAGGGGGGTCAGCTGACCCCGGTCAAATATGAAAAACTAAATATTGAAGCTTAGACATGTGAATAACAGTTGCACAGTTGGTTTAACTACTTTGTTTTTACCCCTCTTATCCAAGATCGCTACACGTCTTTGCACCCTCTTATCTTCTTTTTTTATATATTTTTTTCTTTAACTGATTTGGGTCTAAAAGCCCAGTTTTAAAATGAACATATAAACTCTTTTCAAATGTTTTCTTATGTTTTTTTGCTTGTTTACGTTCTCATTGGACTTTTAAAATATCCATTATAGAGAATATATTTCTTTTGCCGCATATTTTTTTGAGAAATTTACCCCATAGGACACTTTATGAGTGGTCAATTACTACTGGAGACACTTTTGACTTTGTAGACGCATTATGCATGAGTGAAGACAAAAAAATCTCTGATCCTAACAAAACTAGAGTTCCCCAACTTTCTTCGTTGTTCAACTACAAACTAGAGACATGTGCACACTCCCTCACACGTGTTAATGAATTTTAAGTCCCCTCAAAAACTCAATCGTCTTCACATTAATCTCAACCCTACAGTTGACCCTCAGCGGCCATTGTCAAACCAGATCGAGTTCGAGATCCGCCGTGGTGGCTAATCGGAGTCGAGCAAAAATCAATCGTCGTCGCCGTGATCTCATACCTTCTCTGCATTCTCCGGTGAACCGTAAATCAAAGCCGCCATTGCTCAGCTCGAGCCTCGAGATCGTCATTGACGAACCTTGACTTCAAGTCCGTGAATTTTCACCTTTGATCCAATGCAACACGACCTCCACCACAATTTGCTTGATCAAAGATAGCTCCACTGTTCAGCCTATCGAAGACGGCTCTTTTCGCTCAGCCTCTCGCCGCCGTGTTTTTCCATTGTTAGGGATAGCTCGATCTGCTCCTAGCCGAGTTTATTCAATTTTTCGTTTTGGTCCTTGTTCTTTCAATTAATTTCATATTTGCCCCCAAAATTTTCTAACTATGCATATATTTTTTTTGGATTAGCTCCAAAATTTTCAACAGTGCTTTTTAACTCTTTTTTCTTTGCAAATAAACACACAATTAATATGATCTAAAATCATTTTAAGTCATTAGACATCAGTCATCCACATCCACATCTCTGTATATATTTTTGTCACAATATTTTTTTGACACATTCAAGATCTACAAATAGCCATCAACATGCTATTTGCATGTCCACAAAATTTTGAGAAAATTACACGATGTATTTTCCATGCGCTACTTAATTTGAAAATGATACTAATTCACAATTTAGCTTCCACAACATATCCGTACACATATCAGACGTCCACAACTTATTATCGTCCATGCTTCCATGGTATTTGATTAAAAAAAACAGAGACATGTATTTTGTAAATCGTTGTATTGTCGTTGGGAACATGTATTTTGCAATAGACATATAATGAAATGAAGCTGATATGAAGGATTGGTTGTGTTGCGTACTTGTTTTTGTTTGAAATCTTATTTTTTGGGTGTGAGGACATGGATGTGGACAAACACAAAGGATAATGTGGTTATGTATATTAGGTAAATTAGTACCTTAGTAGGCTAGATAAAAATAGTACACCTCAAACTTGTGGTTCAGATTAAGACACACCTTTCCATATACCAAACCTCTTTAATGTCCACAATTGAGAGTTACTTTAACCTAACAATACAAAATACAACTAAGTGGGCTTGAGAACATAAAAGTAAGAAAAATGACAACTGTCCAAAGAAAGTGTCCCAACAGCCCAATGTATCTCTAGATGTTAAAAGAACTCAAAATGTGCCTTAGATGGTAAACAACTCTATTTTTTTCTTTCGGATGACAATTTTATTTTTCTTGCAGCTGTTTATTTGTTTTGCAATTTTTTTTTGTTCATTTCCCACATTTTTAAAAGCTTTATTTAACAATTATTTCTTAAATACCTTCGGTACTATACATTTTTGTTTCAAATATAATTTCTAAATATTAAAACATCTTAATAGTTTATGTTACAAATACTTTTAAATTAGTATTAATAAATTATATTTTTAGTTAAATCTTATGACCCATGTATAAATATTTTCTAACTCCGCCACTCCATGGAACGACTCAACTAGGGACTAAAACAACAAAGAAATCAATAATTGAATAAAACGCCATTGGAAGCTTAATGGTGAAAATCTGGCTAAATAATAGAAGATGATGTCTCTTTTTTATCTGGACGGTTTAGGGGGATAAGAAAATTTTCTTTTCATTCCAAAGAATCCAAGGAAAACACAACAATCTTGGTGAAGTAGTCGTTGACGTATTGATACTCTTAGTGTGAATGTATCCGAATATAGCAAGTTGGTGTTAATCATGATCCTATCGTTGATGGTGTATGGTAAGTGGACGTCTGGCTCTCCTAGATGGTTGGATGTGTCTCATGAATGCTTAGATACTTCTTTTGTCACCACAATATTGTTTGAATGTGCTTGAACTCATGAGATTCCAAATAAGGCAAGTCGAGAAATAGTTGGACCCGTTTTGGAAAATGGGTTTAACTTGAAATTCATGTGGACATTTCTTGTGATTTCAGGCTTTTTAGATAACTAATATATTCACCTTAAAGTATACAGTGTGGTGCAGGCTGTTTCATGGTTGGAATGAGATCCACTTGAGTGGGCTGAGACTCACAATTGCATGAACTGGAGAACCTCTGGTTTATAGATTTCATAATTTTCTGGTCTGTGCTGTTTTTGAGGTGATTCCACTTGGCATTGAAACAGGTTGAGTTGAGAATCTAGGCCAATAGTTTGGTTGCTTATTTCCTCATGGTGAGATGTTTTTTGAGTGCACATATGTTCATGTCGGTTCCTAGGTGCCTTGATTGGCACGTCTTGTTTTGCCTCTAGTCTAGACACCGTTCTGAATATAAAATCACAACTCCTACCTACCGTATAAATTTATATATATATATATTTATATATATATATATATATATATAAACAAAAACATTTTAGCAACTCTCCTTCATCTTTTTATACTTTAAAGTAAGCAATATGAGTATAGCATATTTATCTAAGGTTACATATTATATTTCGAGTGTTAGAAACAGCTTATACTATTGTAACATGTGATTCAAAAATCTTTCAAAACCGTCAAACATTACATACAAATTATTTAGGGAAAATTTTTTCTTTATGCCAAAAAAATGGTAACTATGTCTCATTAAACTAATTTCATATACTTTATGTCCCATTAGGCTAATTATTTTCAAAATGGCAATAATGCTCTTAATTTCAATTATAAATTCAAAATTAAAATTAACTAAACAATTGTTAAATATTAAAAAATAATAAATAGTTAAATTAATTAAAATAAAATAAAGCATTAAAAATCCACAAATAAAAAAAAAACCGATTATGTTCTTCCCATATTTTTTTTTGAAAAATCGCTTTTTCATATATGAAAACTGAATATTTCCAAATATTTTCTTCTCTTATTTTTCGGAACTTATTATTCTTATCCGTAGAATATAGTAAATCTGTAGAACTCGGTTTCTACAGGTTTTTAGATTTATAGTAATATGTAGGTTTCGATTTCTACAGGTTTTAGATTTACAGTAAATCTGAAAAATCGTTTTCTACAGGTTTCTAGATTTATAGTAATGTGTAGATTTCGATTTCGATTTCTACAGATTTTAGATTTATATTAATATGTAGATTCTGATTTCGACAGATTTTAGAGGGATAGGTTAAGCGTGGAATGTGTATTCTAAATATTTTTAGAGTATTATTATTTACGTAGATCACATATTCTAAACATAGTAGATTCAATGAAAAAAAAAGTAAATTTCATTTTCTACTTCGTAGAATGTCAGTTCTACTTTATGTAGAACATGATTTGAAATTATGATTTAAACATTTTTAAAACTAAAAAATACCGGGTTATTTGCAAAATTGACTCAAAACTCAAAGTCGAGCCTAAAACTAACCCATGTTTTTTTGGATTTTTCTTTTGCCCTATTCACCACACAAGTTCATATTATTCACGAAAATGCCATTAGTTTTTTTTGTTTTTTCGAAAATGGTCTTTTTACTCTTTAAACCTCATCATTTTCAAGCATTTACAAGTTTGTCATTGCCATCAATACACTAACCACCATGAACAACCAATTTGAAGCTCTTAATGCACCTCAAATCGATTTACACTCCTTCTTTCTCAATTTTTGTGAACTAAAAACAACATCTCTTTCACTTTCTCTCCATATTCATCCATAAAAACTCAAGATTTTGATTCTAAAAATTTTATGGTTCATAGAGCCATTGAAGCTTACGATTCTTGGTGGATCACTTTTGTTTGAGATTCTGGGTGCTTAGAAAAGAATTTTGTGTGCTAAACAAGTTGTCTCATTGGTTTGAGCTATGAAATCAGTTTTTTTTTTACCAAATATGTTCGCCCAGGCGACTTCCGGGTAAGTCGTCTGGCTGTAGACGACTTACATGGAAGTCTTCTGGTCAATGCAGAGGGATGCGCCCCGGATCGAGCAACAACCGGCTCAGATCACGGACACAGCCAAGGTGGCTACCTTGTCAACCAGATCGACCCAATCGAGGTTTTACCATCAGATTTTGCTGAACATACTACCCGTGTCATCCCATCTGATCATTCCATCCATACCGACCATGTTTTTCCATCGGAACGTGCTGATCAGACCATCTGTACCGTCCCATCCGATCACCCCGATCGTACCGCACGTGCTGACCACCGTATCGACCCACAGACGTGCGGAATGGAGCTCAGACTACAACCACGGCCTAGTGATGGAATTGATCGATCCATATCACTTATTTCCCAACCAATTCAACATTATAAGACTGATGGTCGAGCCTGAACCCACTTGGGACGAGAAGAATCCAAAGATGGCCGCAAATTCTCCCTTATGGCCCTTTTGGTGCGCACCGCGTGTCCTGAAGGTTGTACTGACGTTCTTGCTTCAGTGTTCGACCTTTTGATGGACTTCTCACTCAGATATATCACTAAGGAAGGAGTTTCAAGATTTCTGAAGACTTGTCGCACGCCAGTACACATCTTGGTAAAGCGGATCATCCGAAAGTTCAGTTCGTTCATGTGGAACGTCCAGTGGGTGTGTGGATCGTCCCGCGTGCGTCCTTATCCTTACCACCATGGACCAGCACGACCATAATGAACCTGGACAGTAGCCCAAGGATCATCTTGACTGGTCTTTATCAGATTCCGTGCTTTTGACTCATTTAATATTTTCTGGTCTTTGTTTATATTTTCAATGCCTTGTTTTTAGCACATTCTTCTTTGGATTTCTACAACTTGTAATCTTATAAATAGGGCCTATGAGCCACGAAAAAGAACAACTTTTTTTCCCTTTTATTGATTTTATCTCTTTTGTTCTTTGTAGAACACTTCTTGTTTCTTGGTGTGGTTAGCTCCAAGCAAACTTCTCTATTCCGTTGAACTTGTGCGTCATATCAAGCAACAGATATAAACTCTTATTTTGCTTGACTTGTGCGTCATATCAAGCAATAATCAAAGTTCGGTAGTATCAAGAGACTCTCAGCCCCTCTTGTGTAACCATTCAATCCATCAGTTCTCCCCTTTTGGCGAGTTCATATCCTTAAGTCCGGCTGAATGATCCTTCCCTAATTTAGGGCATATCACAGATGTTAGTTTTGCAATTGAATTTTAAATGTGTTTTTCTAGACGAGTTACATGGAAGTCGTCCATCTTTGTTTGTTAAAAAAAAGATCGAGATGACTTCCATGTAAGTCGTCTAAGGTAAACGGTTAAGTTTTGCATTTGACCGGATTGTGTCAGAAATTTGACTTTTTTTGGACGACTAACATGTAAGACGTCTAGTAGAAAATTAAAAAATAAATATTTTGTTATACCTAGACGACTTCCATGTAAGTCGTCTCAGGTTAGTTTTGCAACTGAAAAATAAAACAAAAACAAATTATTTTTGTCTAGACGACTTACACGGAAGTCGTCCATCAGACGACTTACACGAAAGTCGTCCATGATTTTATTCCGAGATTCTGGTCAAACCTTGCTTATCTTGGATGACTTCCATGTAAGTCGTCGGACGGACGACTTCCGTGTAAGTCGTCTAGAAAAAATAATATTTTTTGTTTTATTTTTCAATTGCAAAACTAACATAAGACGACTTACATAGAAGTCATCTTGGTATTACAAAATATTGATTTTTTAATTTTCTACTGGACGACTTATGTGTAAGTCGTCCAGAAAAAGTCAAATTTCTGATACAATCCGATCAAATGCAAAACTAACCTGTTTTTCCTAGACGACTTACATGGAACGACTTACATGGAAGCCGCCTCGATTTTGTTTTTAACAAACAAAGATGGACGACTTCCATGTAAGTCGTCTAGGTTAAAAATCAATTGCAGAACTAACATAAATGGACGACTTCTTAGAAGTATACCAGACGACCTCCGTGGAAGTCGTCTGCGTCAATGTTTAATAAACTTTCATTTTCTCTAAAACTATAAAGACTTTTTAATTTTTTTTTGTTAATTCATGTATATTAGTCAACATTGGGGCTACTGAATGAAATTTATAACTTACTTGGTGATATTTATGAGGTTACCAACATTCATACTTAGTAAAGTTTTTAGCTAATTGAGAAGACTTTCACGGAAGTTTTCTACGTAATTTTTTTAAATTTGTTAAGTAACTTTAAAATATGTTTATTTAATTTTCAAAAGTGTTAATTAACTTCAAGAATATCAAGTAACATGGTTTTATGTGTCTTCTTAGATCATAAGATATAATTTTTACTTATGTATCTAATAAAAGTGTTCCATCTTTAAACTTATGTAATGTTTTATCTTTTGTGAATTTGACTAAGTTTTCTTGAGAATTCTTCTCCCTTAGTTGTAATAAATTTGGTTAATTTTTGTGTCATTGTGTTTTGCTATTGAAGTTGTATCATTAACTTCAATTATGTCAAGTTATTTTGGCAAGATAATATTGTGAAAAATGAACATATTTACCAAATTTTTTCATTAATATATCTTCAAATTTACAAAAAAAGTCACAATTGAAGGAGTACACATGCAAATCACAGAACATACCACAAACAAAACTATTATAGATCATTCTTCTACAAAGACAAGCTTAGACTCTACTTTATATGGAAGAAGACTCCGTCAGAGAACTTCCAGGAAGTCTTTTGGATCGAAGACTTCCTGGAAGTCGCCTGGAAGACTTCCTGGAAGTCGCCTGGAAGACTTCCTGGAAGTCGCCTGGAAGACTTCCTGGAAGTCGCCTGGAAGACTTCCTGGAAGTCGCCTGGAAGACTTCCTGGAAGTCTTCTAGCGCATTATATTTTAGAAGACTTCCGAGAAGACTTCCCATAAGTCTTCCAAAGTCTGATCCACATCTGAAAAGCATGTATATCAAATCCAGATCTGAAAAACTCAAATCATATCAAAAAACGTTCAAATGGCTTAAAAACAGAGAAAATGAGTGGAAAATTGGATAGATATACTTTTATAGAACACACAAAGTACATATCCAAGTGGAAGATGAAAATCATCTAATTAAAAACCTGCAACAAAAACATAGATTAATGAGAAAGACATGAGACAAAAATGAAAAATTCATATAAAGTTTAGTGTTTTCAAGTCAAAGGATTAGAGTGGGTTTGGAGAATTTTAGTTTGGGAAAAATGTATGAACTTTATGCAACATGAGGTTACCAAATGAGGAAAAATCAGACATAAAACTTACCAAAACACTCAGATCTGTTATGAAAGGGAGACATGGGAGAATACTTCGTTAGAAGACTTCCTGGAAGTCGTCTGGAAAACTTCCTGGATGTCGTCTGGAAGACCTCCTGGATGTCGTCTGGAAGACTTTTTGCAAGTCGTCTGGAAGTCTTCTAGCACAGAAGTCTTCCAGATCTGAAAAACCTGCATATCTAAATCTAGATCTGAAAAACCTGCATATCCAAAAACGTTCAAATGGCTTGAAAACATAGAAAATGAGTATATGTTTGCATTTCAAATCAAGTTTTGAGTCATATTTGGCAAAAACCCCAAAATACCACTAAATTCATACAAGTATTTCATCAGTAGTTATTATTTTTCTAAATTTTTTTGTTTGTAAAACTATTTATTTAATTTATTTTTAAAAATACTAAAGGGCATTAGAGACAAAAATGGTACAAAATAGAAATTAGTCTAATGGAACATAGTTACCATTTTTTGGCATAAAAAAAACAATTTTCCCTTATTTAATTAATGAGATCAAATCTCTCATCTGCATATTCGTCCATTTTCTTTTTTTATAAGATAGTTTTAGTGCTACTCCCTTAACGGCGCCTATTTTCACAAAAAAACTTAGTTTTAGTGCTACTCCCCTAACGGCGTCCATTTTCACAAAAATCTTTCATCTGCATATTCGTCCATTTTCTTTCTCCCTCCGTTTCAGATTACGCGTCGTTATAGGGAAAAAAAAATGTTTTAAAATAAGTTTTGTTTTATAATTTCAATACAAAATTTATTGATTTTATATTTTAATCTATTTTTCAATTAGTTGAAATGTGGTTAGGTATATTGGTAATGGTGTGTTTATCTAGTAAATATACAAAACTAAATGTTGTTTTAATCTGTGTGCCGAATTCTAAAACAATAAGGAATATAAAACTGAGGGAGTATTTTATAGAGTCGTATTAATAGCACAAAAAGTTGAGTTAGTGCAGTGGTTAGAGTGGATTTTTAAATGACACATGCATGGATTTAAAGTCCTCTATGATATTTTTGTCCTAATTTGATGTTTTTCATTAATAAAGGGTATTCTTATGATTTCAAAATTTATCTTCCTCAGGCGCTGAAATCTAAAAACTGTCGTTGGTGAATATATCTTCAACTAATACCCAATAACTATAGCTCATGCCTTGTTTATTTCTCCTCGTACGAACACGATATCCCCGATTTTCATCACACTTACACGACCGATTAATATATTTAAGCACCAATTTTTAACAAACCCACGAGTTTGACAGAGGAACTCAGGCTCGCCCAGGAATGATGTTGGACACCCTATATTTGTCACGGCCACCCTCTGAACAACGCTTTTTCGACCATGTATATTTGTCACGAGACAGCATCCGCGTTTCATTGGTGGTCTCTGTCCTCCAGAGTCGAGCTCTTGACTGTGGCAGCGTGTAACTCTCTTTCCTGCAATAAAGACATCATCTTTATGGAGTTGTAGCTTCTGTGAAAGTGGTATGGTCGAAGAGTGTGGATAAGCAGTAGTTTGGCACTCAGTTTTCTTACTAGTTCGAAGGTTGCTCTTTTCCGGAGGAGGTGTGCCCGATATGTCTCACTGATCTTCTTGTTCAGTGGGTTAAATGGATGTATACGGTCTTGGGTTTGGAGGGTTGGAGGCAGCAATCTCCAATTCACCGTCCCGAACGACGGCACCGCCTATCTATGGACTCCTCCTCGTGCTGCCGGTGGGGTGATGTTGAATGGTTGGTAACTTTTATCCCTCTATCCATTATCCCTCTATTATGGGTTTCCATGTACCTTTTTGTTTTTAATTATACCTCCAAAAGTTATTAAAAATTCTAGACAAAACATGTTGACATGAAATGAACAATTAACCCCGATTAAAATTATATATTGTTTAATGTAATATCATAATTTGTAATGAATTCGTATGAAAGGATTACATTATAGTAGTTTTCTCAGTTAAAAGCAACCGCAATATAACTTGTATCTAGGGTCCGGCTAGTTGAAACGCATCGGTTGCGGTTGCAAGAGTTTGCGGATGCAAGTGGCTACGGTTTATAGCGTTATTAAGCAATTTGTACGACTGATACAACAGTTAGATACTGCGAAATATTTATGACTGGTTGATTATGAGATACTGCAACTATTTAACAATAAAACCAGTATCAACGCATTATAACACTATAAAAAAAATCAAAACATACTATTAGCATAAATATAATAATTATTAATATGGTATAGTTAATGACAATATTATATTTACTTATTTATTTTTTTAGTTTAAATGAAAGTTATAATTTCAGTAATATTTGTTTTGAAGATTTATATTAGAACTTTTTAAACATTTTTTTCGTTTATATATGTATATATTAATGCTTAAAACTTATAGTGAATAGTTTTGGTTTAAGTTTTATAAAATAAGTTATGCTACTGTTAGTAAATTTAAATTAAAATATAATATAATATATACATGAAGTTTTAATTTTAGAATTTAAATTAAAATTTTAAAAATATTTTTAGAAAATAATTTTATATTTATTTATCCGTTCGCAACCGCAAATGCTAGCGGAAATCATCTTTTGATTTTAAAAGATTTGAAACAATTTACAGCATTTTTATGATTGTTACAAAATGTTATCAACCGTTGGTACCATAAAAACTGCGTAAAACCAGTCAGACCCCTGAACTGGTGGTATACACCACCTTTTTACATTTTTTGTATGGAATTTGGAACTTGTTTCATGTTAGATCAAATTGTATACGCCAACGACCTATTGGCCGAAAACAGCCCTAGTCAATATTAGTATATATTAAATATTAATATATTAGTAGAACTTAATGTTTATGGTTTTTTTGAAAATAACCGGGGCATCTAGCTCTGGTGGTAAAGGGTTCACAGCTGTGAGTACCGCCACCTGGGTTCGATTCCCGGCCACTGCGAAATTTAACATTCGGGCCGCAGCGACACAGATTAGTCCCTTGGGCCTGGGAAGCCTTTGGGGAAACTGTGTATAATTCAAAAAAAAAAAAAAAAAAAAAATAATTATAAAAATGAGTTGTGGCCTGAGGTTAGTGAGGTATGAAACAGAGGGAGCATAAACATCGGCGTCAAACGAGAAGATTCGACTCCTAAATTTCAGTTTCCAAAAGATCTTCCTATTTTTATACTCTACGACTAAAATCAATAACATGTTTTCCTTCAATATAAAACAATTAATTCAACATAAGTCATATTAGTTCATTTGGTCATTAAATAATTAAATTAGAAAATGGAGATTCATCTGTGACGTGGTCCCACAATCTTCCCTCATTGGTACCTAACGAACCCTACATCTCCTCGAAAAGCCAAATCTCTTTTCTCCTTTCTCTTTTTTCCTTTGGCTTCCAAAATGGTTCATCTAGTTTGTCGTCTTCTTGTCAGTATCCTTAACTGTCTTTGCATCTCATAAACCATCTACTACCCACTTCTATTTCTATCTATATATTTTCCTCTAAAATAGAAAAACTCTATTATACAAGTGAAAATACTCCAATGTATACCTCTATAATAGAGTTCCTCTATTTATAAGAGAAAATATAGAGATATGTTATTTTCACATCTAAATATAGAAACAAAAAGTAATTTTCCTCTATATTTTCCTCTAAAATAGAGAAACTCTATTATACAGACATACATTGGAGCATTTTCACTTCAATTATAGAGATATCTATTTTAGAAGAAAATATAAAGGTATACATTGGAGATGCTCTAATCCATTGCTATATTTATCTCCAAATGCTAACCAAGAATTTCATGGTTCAAAAATGCTGAATCTCGTCTGAATCATCATTTGTCAGGTTTGTACACAATTAACGGAGGCCTTTTCGACATTTGTTGAGAAAAAAAATATTCCAATCCATTGCTATATTCACTTTTAAAATAGAGATTGTTATTTTTCTCTATTATAGAGGTATACTTTTTTATTTTCAAAATAGTCCTTCAATTTTTAAACTTTTATAGTTATAACAAAAACAATTATTTTATAAAAAATACAGTTTTTATAAACATAAAATCACACTTTTTATTTACCAAACAATCTTATAATGAAACTTTAATTTAAAAAAAGTTATAATTATATGAAAATCTTATAAAAATTAAAACTAAATAGGGTTAATTTTCAACTTTCATAAATAAAAGATATTTGTTGTAAAAAAAAATAGAATTTTTTGAGAATATTCTTTTTAGAAGTCTTTTTAGAGGTATAAATAGAGGAATACATTGGAGAGAAACACATCTCTATTTAAGAGTTACTCTATTTTAGAGATAAAAATAGGGAATACATTAGAGATAGTCTAATATGTTCATATTAGAGTAGATTCCTCTCAGCAAAACTAACTACGTTTTTTTGATTAAAACATCAAAACTAAGTTTGACCAGACTTTTCTCTTTTAACTTCTTACGTTGTACTTTCGTTAATAAGTTTTTTTTAAAATAACTGTACCATAGTTAACGTTTCTAATCTATGTACGTAGTAGAAACACAATAATCAAATTAGGTTGAGTGAATATTTTTCAGTAATACCATTTATATTCGGTATGCATAAACTGAATTACATCTCTAACATTAATAATAACATTTTTATTGTTCTCTTATCAAAATATTTTGTGAGCAGACTATCCAATTATTTAATTTTGGACCAGTTGCTTATATTGACACTGACATAGTATTTGCATATTATTAAAATTCGTAGGTATTATTATCTTAATAATAAAGTTGAAAACGTAACATGTAGCTGTTAGCTAAAAATTGGTGGGAAACATTATATACTGCTCCCTCTGTTCTATTAACATAGATTTTTTATAAAAAAAGTTTATTTTACAAAGATGTATTTTTGTATTTTTTATGAAAAAAATGTAAACTTAAAAAAAATTAATTGATTTTATTGAATTACTATTGGTTAAAAGTTATTGAAACCTGAAAATTATAGAAAATAATATATTTATTATGATAGTTTAATGTTTTTTTTTTTAACATGTATAAATGTACTAAAAAATCTATTTTTTTTAAACGGAGGGAGCAATATGCATTAGGAAAGAAGCTTGACAGTTTATAGTGTTAGTTGAAAGTTCAAACAGTAAACAACGTGAATGGTGAGGAGAAAGTACTTAAAAATGCTCATAATCGTCGAGAAGGAAGTACAGCAGTAAAATCATAAGAGCAAAAAGAAAAGTAAAATCATAAAAGCAAAAAGAAAAAATAAACAGTAAGTAAAAGATCAGTAAACTAATCATCATCAAGCCACAACTTGGTGCCACGAAAACAGATCCTAAAGGCATAATTAACTCTAGCACTCCAAATGAGTGTTTAATTTTTTTTTATTTTTTTTTTGCCTGATTAAAAAAAAAATTAAAAATAAACCAATCGTAGTCCGTCACGTGTCAGTAGGATCCGCGAACAGTGAGAAGACGAAGACTTCTTATTGGGATTACTGCCTCTGTCTGTCTTACCCTCCTGGTTTTTGGACATAGACGACAAAAATATTTAATTAATTTTTTATCCAAATCAAAAAGAGAAAAAAACCATCGCTGAACTCACGACTCACTCACACAGTCTCACCAGCTGTGTTCGAGAGCGACCGCACCAGGCAGTAGGACTGAACATTTTATCCGTTAAATTTGATTCGATTCGTTATTCGTTTGGATTCGATCCGAAAATTCCAGATATCCGTAAACTTTCAAAGCAAATCAAATACTAAAAATCAATATCCGTTAAAATCGAAGCAAATCACAAATATTAAAATTTTGAGAAGCGGATATCCGATCCGATCCGACAATATATAAATACATGTATATCTTGATTATATTCAATGTTCTTAATGTATAAAATTATGTAACTATTATTCTAACATATGATTTGATAAATTTTATTCACATTATTACTTATATAAAAGTATTACATAAAAGGAATAGAACACATTTATGACAATTATAATTTTTTTCATAAGAATTTGTGTTATTATAATTGTTAACTAAGTTCAAAAAATTTACAAAATATGTAGATTCACTACTTCTTTTAATTTTTATCATATATATCATGCAAAAAAAATATTTTACAAAATAAATCTGTATCAATTTTTTAAGATTATTTGTATTAATCAAAACATGTGAGATATCCATAAGTATTCGTAAATATCTGCAAATATCTATTTATTTTATGGATATCTGTTTTTCCGAATATCCGTATTTTCCGAAGCAAAGCAAATCGAAAAATTAGATATCCGTGATATGCGAAGCAAATCATAAATACCTTCAAAAAACCGGATTTCCATTTCATGGTAACGTGGTCCCCACCATTGGACTTATCCACGTTAGACCTGACTCAACTAATCGGCTCGTCAAGTTTAAAACCAACTGCCACGTGTCTAGCACCATGGATTCCACACTGTGGGGCCTACATGGTCTGGGTTTTTCTGAACTACTTTATAAATTACTAATGTTATAAAATAAATTTTATAAATACAAATTTTATGTTGTTACTATTCAATAATCTAATGCATAAAAATATTTACTGTAAATGTACATGTATAATAGGTATAAAGTAAAAAAATAATATTAAAATATTCAGAAGTATTTATAAAAATTAAAGATAGCCGTCATTACAAATAAAAATAACAAATTATACAATATATTATTTATACGTATATAAACTTTATGTAAACCTATTATTAATTTATGTTTATATCAGAATCACATATTTACATGAAAATTTTCAAACTTTATTATTTTATTATTTTATTATATTATTAAATTATGTTATATTTTATACTGGTATAATTTAAATTGATAAAATTTATTAATTTATTATGTTTATTAACTTACTGTTTATTAATTTAACCTCACTAATCCCTTATATGTTAAAAGATAAACATTGTAATAAATGTATTTACACTATAATAGACACGTGGCAATTTCACGATGATTTGATAATATGTATGCTAATGCGTTCACACTATATTCATAAATGTGTTCATACTATGTACTTTGAGATTTTTTTTAAAAAAACTCACATATAAAGTTCCAATAAAACTCTGGATTTTTCGGTTCGAACAAAAATAGATAATGAATCAAAAGCCAAACTATATATATATATATTATTTTTTATTGTTTATGGATAAAGTTGAGCAAAATATTCATAAATTTTGATTCGATTCGTTATCCGTTTTGATTTGAACAAAAAAATCTTGATATTCGTAACTCTACGAAACAAATCAAATATTAAAATACAATATCCAAAAAAGAGGCAAATCACAAATACTAATATTTTTAGGAACATATATCTAATTCGATCTGTTACATGCATATATATAGATATATGTAAAGAATTATATATATACGTTATATATTATACTTTATATCAGTTTTACAATTTGAATTAAATTTATTATATTAGGTAATAGAATTTAAAAAGTTAAATAATGTTTTATATTTGTAATAAAATGTTATTATTAAAATTTTTAATTATTTTTTAAAAATTATTTTATTTACGGATCAAATCAGATATTCTTTAAAATTCTAAAACATTTCGGATATCCGAGTCAGCGAATATCTAGGTGGCTAAAGATCGAATCGATACGAATGCTTCTAAATACCGAGATGTTCGATCGATGTCTACCTCTATTTACGGATACAATTTTATTTTCTTTATATGAAAAATGACTAATGTCATGGCATTTTTTATTTTAAATTAAATTAATTTTATCTATCATTTATTATTTTGAACAAAAATGTCATTTAATATTAATTAACAATATCTTTATATATTTGTCAACTATTTTTATATAGTTTTTACGTACACATACATGTGCACTTTGGTGTGAGCACCTTGTAACTAAATATTCACCACAACTGAAGTATCAAATTTTTTTGAAAGTTGAAATATTTTTTCTTAATGCTTCTTTCACTACCGACAAAATTGTAGTGAAATGATTTGTCTTAATAATTTTCTTTTCTTTTTCTTAAATTATTATTTGTTTAGAAACTATAATATGAAACTATTGGTTCGACATGACGACTATCTAAAATTCATAACATGAAAATAAATAAATAATATTAATTTTTGGTTTTCACCAGAAAAAACCCAAAAAATCAAACATTTTAACCGAATAAACTAAAATTAATATTAATTTAAAATAATAGTTATATTCTAGAAGATTAAAACCAAAAAAAAAAAATTTAAAACCGAACCAATATCCAAATTAAACAGATTTAATGTATTTTTATTTAAAAAACGAAATTAATAATCATATTCAGGAGAAGGCGGAGATTATTACCTAGTTAATTAATTAATTAACAATCGCGCGTTGTACACCAACCCACCACGCGCTGAACATGTTCCTTTTGTAGTTACGCGCTTTATTCATTGGATACGTGGACAACACGAACACGTAACCTAATTGCTCAAAATAATTAATGGCGAGTCGACAACCGTCGGGAGAGAGTTTTTTTAATACGGAAAAAGGTTCATCTTTTTTTTAACCTTCCGAAAGTTTTATTAATTTATGCGATTTTCTCGGGAACTTATTTAAGACATTTACAGTTCGTCTCTTTTAGCAAATATTTTCTTGGTGTTTTCCTCTTTTCCCATATATTTTCTGTGTCCCTTATTTGATTGCCGAGAAACCGCGAGAAATAAAAGATTCGAGAAGGAGAATAAATCTCTCTTTCAAAATCTTTGTTCTTTTCTTTCATAGTTGCTTTCAGTTTTCGAAGCGGTATCTGCATTTTCCACCACAATTTGTTTTTTTTTTGCTTAAACTTTAACCACCACAATTTGTTAGCTCAAAGGTTCGTTTTCTTTCTACGTATTTCATTTTTGTTGGAAAAAAATTAGACATTTAACAGTTTTATCCTCTGCGTTTTTCTTATCTGTTTATGGGCTTGGATACGTTTTTATGAAGTTAGGTATTGCCTGAACCGGTTTAAAAACCTGATTTTTTTTCTTCTGTTAATATATTTTTGGAATTGGTACTTTGTTCTGATTGTGGGTGGATTTTGGGTTGGAGAGTGACAATGATTTGTCAAGCTTTACGCGCAGCACATTTGAACTAGTGGTGGTGGGTCTTAACATGTTTTTTTTTTCAATTGTCTATATCCTCCAAGTGTGTTATGAAACTTGGTTAAAATTAATTGTTTCTTCCAAACAATACAACTTCTCATGTTCTAACGCTTTTTCAAAAAAATTTATATGTATCTTTATTTGTTCTCTATCCATATGTCTTTTTACCTTTTTCTCTAAAATGTAGTTTTTACAAGAGTAGTGTCTCTCCAAGCGTGTATGTAGTTTTGCAGAAACCAAATGTTTATGCCCTTTTTATTGGGTATCTGATGCTTTACCTTTAGCTTCAAACGTCGGTCAAAATTGTGAAAAGATGCGAGGTTTTCTGTATCAGTTAGAAATTCAAATTTGGACAAATGATCCCACAGTTTGTTCCTTCCTTTGGTAGCACAGGACTATAGAAGAAGTTGTATTTTACAAATCTCTCTGGTTTTAATTACGCTTTCAAAATTAAATTACAAAGTTAGGTCCATTCATGATTAATATGTTTCCTTGATTACCATTTCATAACAACTGTCAGGAAAATACAAAAAAAAAAAAAAAAAACAGGATATGTTATACAACTTTTTGTTTGTTTCTCATTCTGATAATAACTTGAGACCCATTTGGGTACACTTTCGTATCCAATGTTCTCTTGTCAAAATATTTCATCTCTTATCAATTCTCTAGTTCACAACTTAAGTAGCTCTTTTCGGTCTTAACTGGTTCTGTTTGTTCTTCGTATCTGCATTTCAGGGTCCTTGAGTAGAAAGAAAGAGAGTGAAAATCCCAGAGATTCTTCCGTACACAATCCGCTGAGGAACTTTAGTTTTGTTAAGAAATTGTGTTGTTATGGACATAAAGTCTGGTCACTCTTCTCCTGTAATGACTGATTCTCCACAGATAAGCAACTCGAGATTAACTGCTCGTCAGAGTAGACTACCTCCTTACTCATCAGCCACGGCTGTGTCACAGAACAACAATCTCTTGCTAACAGTTCCCAGAAAGAAAACTGGGATTATTGATGATGTTAAGGCTAATGCTTGGCTTGATGCAATGATAGCTTCTTCTCCTACCCCAGCCATAGTTAACAAAGACAACATAAGCAGCAGTGATGCTACTACTACGGATATGACTTATCGCGAATGGACGGTCAAGTATCCATCAGCACTTACTACTTTTGAGAAAATCATGAGTGTTGCAAAAGGCAAAAGAATAGCTTTGTTTCTTGATTATGACGGAACACTTTCTCCTATTGTTGAGGAACCTGATGCCGCCTACATGTCAAGTGATGTAAGTTTTTCTTTATTATTTCAGTTGAAATGCTAAAACAAATCAAGTTTATACTTCTTCCTCTTAATGAATTATTTGCTCTATGCCCCTTTTTTTACATGTTTAGATGCGTACGGCAGTGCAGAACGTTGCCAAGTACTTCCCAACCGCTATCATTAGTGGAAGAAGCCGTGATAAGGTAATGATGTCTACTGAACGTTTTCTTGTGTGGTGTAATGTAATAACCAATCATTTTTATGCGTCAGGTGTATGAGTTTGTTGGACTAAGTGAACTTTACTACGCCGGAAGCCATGGGATGGACATCATGAGTCCTGCAGGAGAGTCTTTAAACCACAAACATCTCAGCCGTACTGTATCAATTAACGAACAGGTTTTCATTTTCTTTCCTTTTTTTTTGTTTCTCTGTGATATGTCGGTTTATACAATCAGATTCTTGATATGTGACTTTGGAAAATTTCAGGGGAAAGATGTTAATCTGTTCCAGACTGCTAGCGAGTTTCTACCAATGATCGATAAGGTATTCACAGATACATCTTCTAATGTGTAGCTGAGTTATAAACATCATATTTGATTCTTGAGATTTATCCTCTCAGCTGCTTTGTTCGCTTGTGGAGAGTACAAAGGATATCAAAGGAGTCAAAGTAGAAGACAACAGGTTCTGCATCTCTGTGCATTACCGCAATGTAGAAGAAAAGGTTTTGGTTTATCTCAGTTTAATAATCAGTCTGGTTCCTTTAAACCAGAACACGTTTCTTAACAGCTCGTTCTGTTTACAGAACTGGACACTGGTTGCACAATGCGTTGATGATGTCATTAGAACATATCCAAAGCTACGGTTAACATATGGCCGGAAGGTACATCTGAAATCTTTTACATTTATTTCAACAAAAGAAGTTTCAAAGTTTTGACTTTTGTTTCTTTTTTTTGTCTTAAAAAAGGTTTTAGAGATCCGTCCGGTTATTGACTGGGACAAAGGGAAAGCTGTGACCTTTCTACTTGAATCTCTCGGTATGTTAAAATAAATCTTTAAGCCTCTGCTTCTGTTCTGAATCTTGGTTTAGATATTGACACCGAAACTTCTTTCAGGCCTAAACAACTGCGAGGATGTTCTTCCAATCTATGTCGGGGATGATCGAACAGATGAAGATGCATTTAAGGTTTGTTACTATGCTATAAGCTCCCCTCCAAAGCTCATTCTAAACCTTCTGTACAAGAAATAGTTTTGACTTAAAGCGCAAGTAATGTTAGGTCTTGCGAGATGGACCAAACCACGGTTATGGTGTATTAGTCTCTGCTATGCCTAAAGTCAGCAATGCCTTTTACTCTCTTCGTGATCCATCTGAGGTAAAACTTTTATACCATTAACCATTTTAACTGAATACTTATAATGAGTTTGATTATGTTTGATTGGAGCGACCGTTTTGATCATATGAGTTTGATTTTGCTGCAATTTAAATTTATCAGGTGATGGAGTTTCTGAAAGCATTGGTGACATGGAAGAGATCATTGGGTTAGTAGAAGAAAATGACTGACGTTAATATATATATATATTATATATATGGAAGTTAGAAGATTGTTATTATACAGAGACAATGGAGAAAGAGCTGATGCAAAATTAAAGCATTTCTTTGTTTGGTTATTGGTTGTTGTTAAAGTTGTTTAAACAGTTGAGATTTTAATTTAATTGGTCGGAGGAAGATCACATGAAGGCTTAAACATGCCAGAGATCTTCTTCATGATCATTTTCTCATTTTCATCTTTTATTACAGCTGTACATTTTTCTTTCATTATAAACACTTTTTTCATGTGTTGTTGGTCTTAAGCTTGGGTGTTCGGATACCCAATTGGGTTCTGACTGAACCGGGGTTCAATCGGATTTCAGTTTTTCAAAGCATGAAATTTGACTCCATTTGGTTATTTTTAAAATTCAGTTTAGATTTGGTTCGGATTTTCTCAGGTTCGGTTTGGATATAATAACACATCATAAACCAATAAACCCAACTAAACATGATTTAATTTTGGGTTCGGTTTTACACCGGATTTCGGTTACCCAAATATTTGTTTTTGATTCGAAAGCACACAATTTAATTCACAAACTTGACAAGTTTAATTAATTTACACAAACAAAAGCTTGGTGGCATGATTCAGAAATGGTTACTGTTGGAGCATGATTTATCACATAAATCCGGCCAATAAAAGACTTGATTAAAACACTCAAAATTAGGGTTAGGGTTTTGATCTTGCGTATTGAACAAGAAACACTCAAATCAACTCTTTTATATGATTCAAAGGTTTATTTATATTGAATATATGAACGGTAATACAGCGAAATTGAGAGAATGTGTCTAATGTGATACAAGCAAGTAGGAGTTTTAGCTAAAGAGACTAAAGAAAAAGCTGGGTGGCCTGCTCCGTCTACTCCTTTTATAGCTGCTAATGCATGAGTCACAGCGAAAGCTTGATCTCCGACATGAATCCATCATTATTAATCAATCTTACAATACTAAAAGTTGCTAATACTCAATGTTGAGCCTATCGACCTTAGTAAATTAAATCAGCCAATCATATGTTTTCAAATTGCCATGTCATATTCCTTTGCAAAGAAACAGATTGCAAACCTCGATTATTAATTTATTAAACCGTATACGTCTACGATGCTCCTCCTTCTTCTTTCGATCTCCACTTCGCTGCCTAAGAAAACCAGAACGTTAGGCGTTTCACTATATATCTTCATCTCCTTATTTCCCATGTTCTCCTTTAATACCCCGTTTGAGCTTCATAATATATAGTCACCACTCTTACAAACCCCTTTCAGTTGAATAGAAAGCCATACACATCCACAAACAACGCCTGTCAATTGATGAATCTATCAATCGTCAAAATCCTCTGTTACTACGATGTATATACAACTGTAGAATCTTCTCTGTCTATTTCTCCTATTCTTCACTGTTAGTTTATGATGAATCACATGTAGGAGACCGTCCCCGGATAATGCGATGTAATCCATCTGAAACTGGCATGATCATTGAACTTGAGCTTCTAATCCTTGATTAACAGGTTCCGCTTCCTATTTTCCTCCTGTTTAGTATTTTATAAAATTTGTTATCTATGTAGTCGATTCACCCACTAGAGACTAATAAACACCCATATAATATTTTGGTTTCTGCATCTTGATCTGTTTGTTATCATGTTTGTGCTTTGCTGATTGTGTTGGTTTTTGCGGAACAAGTTCAGAGTTTAGAGTTTGGCTGGACAAGACTCAGATGTCCTTCAAAACTTGAGTCTGACAGTCATGGAGCGTGTAGAGATTTAAGAGAGATCCATGGGAGTTAATCTTCCAGCTACACGTTCTTTCTTCTCTAGAGAAACAAATGCTTATCATTCATTGTTCCTGATATTGACCACTCTCTTTTGTTTTTCTTTGTTTATGATATGTGCAGGTTGCAGAGTTTAAATGCCTCCTCGAGTCCTCGGTGTTAAGCCAACACCAAAGAATGAGTACTAAAGTGTGCCAGTTATAAGCCATGATAGAACTCTAAAGCTTTGATGCTACAACCACTTGGCCACAGTGCACCTGCATTGGAAGGATCCTAGGTCAATCTTAAATACCATTATCTATGTCTTATTCGTTATCTTGAAAATATGATATACTGACTTTTCTTCTTATGTTCTGTATCTAATTCTCTTCTCGGTTATGTTATCACACTAAATATAAGGTCAAACTTTGTTTTGCTTAGTTTTTATATTCAGGAGCGGTTTCTCAGATCAATGAGTTTCAGGAATTACAGAGGGAACCACTCATATTTTCTTGACTTATTCGTTGGTTTTTATTAAAATAACAGCTTTTGAGGCTGACAAGTCTCATGTTAGAAAAAATATTGCATCTATCAGATTAGGTAAATTGTCAAAAATATCATTTTCAAAGTACCACTTTTCATGTTTACACTAACCACTTTTATCCTTATCTTTAATGAAGGGTAAAAGACATTTATAACCTTTTAATTACTTTTGACAAAAAAAAACATATGATTAACTAATCTAAACTTAAAACATCAACACTAAACCCTAAATCATCAACTATGAACCCTAAACCATGAAACATCAACTCTAAACCCTAAACCCCGAAACATCAACTCTAAACCTTAAACCCTAAAACTTCAAATCTAAATCCTAAAACATCAACTCTAAACCCCAAACGTAAACCCTAAACCCTAAATCTAAACTTAAAACATCAACTTTAAACCTAAATCACCAACTCTAAACCCTAAATAATGAAACATCAACTCTAAACCCTAAACCCTAAACCTTCAAATCAAAACCCTAAAACATCAACTATAAACCCTAAACGTAAACCTTAAACCCTAAACCATATATTTTCTGAAATTCGAACCCTAAACCCTAAAACCCTAAACCTTCAAATCTAAACCATAAAACATCAACTCTAAACCCTAAACGTAAACCCTAAATCTTCAAATCTAAACCCTAAAACATCAACTCTAGGGTTTTAGGGTTTAGGGTTTAGGATTTAAGGTTTAGGGTTTAGAGTTGAAGGTTTAAGGTTTAGGGTATGTTTCAGGGTTTAGGGTTTATTTCAAAAAAAATATGGTTTAGGATTGATGGTTTAGGGTTTAGGGTTCGTATTTAAAAGAAAATAGGGTTTAGGATTGATGGTTTAGGGTTTAGAGTTGAGTTTTAAGGTTTAGAGTTTGAATTTCAAAATAGTATAATTCAGAATTTTTTATTTTTTTAGATTTTTATTTATTTAAATATTGATTTATTATATATATAAAGAATATGGGCATATGAGTCTTTTGCCACTGAATGAAGAAGATATTTTTGAAAATATCCCTTTAGTGGTGGTAAAAATGAAAAGTGGTAGCATGAAAGTGGTAAATATGTAATTTTTCCATCAGATTATGTATGTAAGGGCAGGGCACTATTTTGGATATCGTCTTTCTTTCTTTATGTGAACTTGCGTTGTCTAGATGTTTTACTCGCAGATGAGATTTAGGTAAAGAGTTCGGAAGAGATGAAATATTGGATTTAGATGACAATAAACCCGGGTATGATGCTGATCATGGATATGGTGAAGAGGAGTTTGAAGAGAGAATTGAAACATGAGGATCATGAGTTGGTTAATCAGAAGGAGGAAGAACTGGAGGAGGAAACAAAGGCAGATGAAAATGCAGGTGGGTTTACCGACGACATTGGAAATGGTCCGGAGAAGCTTGGGAGTGAAGGTGGTGATGTGCATGCTTATGATGATTTTAAGCTTGGAGAAGCTGTTGATGTGGACAAAGAAAAAGAAGAGCATCATGATGATCTCCATGATAGACGTAAGCTTAAGGAGTCTAAAATATTTAACGAAGATACTACGAAAGAGGTTTAAAGAAAGCGTTTGTCCCGTGGCAAAGTGACTGAAATTAAGACTAAGGGCAAGGGTTATACTTAGGAAAAATGAGCTATCCAATAGTAATCATCTACACTCTAGTATTTGATGGAGGTTTGTGTAGATTTACAGTGTACACCATTCTCTTAGTCATTGTATTTTCGACCACTATGTATAAGGATTGACCATATTTAGGGGAGGGTATGCGTAGCTTGACCATATATAATCAAATGTGATGCTTCTTTTGTTCTTTCAAGTTCTCATTGACGAACATGTACAGCTTCATGTTTTTCTTCTCATTTTAAAGAATATATAAAAGTCGTCATCTATAACTCCAGCTTATAAAATTCTGTAGATGGAGTAATCTTTTTTTTTTTTTTTTTTTTTTTTTTCTTATTCGACATTATTAACATATAGTGATTTGTTTCATACATTTTATTTTGTTATTAATTTTTATTACTTACTAATATATTTTCGAGTTAGGTCTAATAAAATAACAATATAAATAATCAAATAGAAAATCTCCTTTTTTTTTTGACGTCAAAAGGCCATTCTATTACTCAAACTTGAGGTGGTCTGGGTAACCAAACCGGAATAGAACAACCAATAAAAAGTAACTCCTTATGGAAGGATAGATGGAGTAATCTTTACCAATCAAAATTACGGGAAAAAATAAATCTGTGGCCAAAAAAGAAAATTATGTAAGGCACAAATGTTAGATTAGGATAACAATGCACAACCTGGTAATCTAAATTAAATATATACTAGATTTTGACCCGCGCGGGTATATTTTTTAAAAAATATGATGTTATTTGTTTTTTTATGTCACTATTTAGAGTTGGGCAAAAAAACTCGAATTCGAAGAACCGAACCGATCCCAATCCGAATAAGTAGTACCAAATCTGAACCAAAATTGATTAAATATTTGAATTATTCAAAATTTTGGTATTTGAAGAACTGAAACCTAATTCGATCCGAATCGAAGTATTTTGGGTATCCAAAATGGATTTATACACTTATATATTTTAATTATTTTTAGATTTAATATATATAAAAACATCTATATAATACTTTTAAGTTCGTTTAAATACTTAAAAATATATACAAATAATCAAACATAAATATCTAAAATAGTTAAAATATACTCAAAACTCCAAAATACTTAAATAATTATTAATTCTCTATCCAAATATTTAAACCAAACCAATTTATATGTTAAGTTAGGTACTCTGACATATGTTATTCAAATTTATATGTAATATATTCTATTGTTTATATATTTTTTAAAAATTAAAACATATAATAAATTTTAATTTTCTTAAAATAATTTAAATTGGTTATCCATATCTGAACCGAATCCTCAAAGATCTGAACCGAACACGAAATCCCAAACAGATCCGAAAATGAACCCGAACGCCCACCCCTATTATATATCCCATATGTTCATAGGTTATAAAAATATGTGTTATCATATAATTAATTGTTTTTATACGTACCATCAAATAAGTAATCTTATAATTAATAATATTTTATACGTACAATCATATAAATAATCACATATATTTTATTTTCAAATTTCAATGTGAAATATAAAAAACATAATTTAAGTTGGTGTTTGAAATTTGGCTTTGTATTGTATTTTTCTTATATATATTGAAATTTATTTTATAATGGTTATTGGAAAATATGTTAGTAAAAATCAAATTTTGAATATATGTATATTTTAGAATGAATTTTTGATATAAAACAATTTTAAATTATTATTTTGATTTGAATATGTATATCAAGTAACATAAGCCCATTACTTTTTAATATAATGTTATGGACTTCCAATTTTTTTAATAGCATAAGCCCGTTACTTCGTTTTTTTCTTAATTTACTGCTACCAATGTTTCCAAACATCACTATTTTTTATGAAATTTCAAATTTATTGATAATCAACAAAGAATAGGCATTTACAGAAATTGAAAAAAGTAGCTAGCTTCTAAATAGTATAGTGGAAAAGAATTAACAAAAATCTAGATTAGCTAAGAGAGACATTGTCTCAAATTGTCACTTCAAACCAACGCCACATCAGTCCCTCTAGCTTATCCCCATAGGAATATTTCAGAGATGTGATTATGTTTCTCATAGTCTTATCAATCTGAGAAGCCAGCTTCTCAAAAGGTATCCAAGCTTTTCCATGCCTCCTTGCATTCCTCTCCCTCCAAATATGGTAAACTGTCATTTGAAAGACCATTCGTACAAGGAATTTATCTAGCATAGACCGACGATCATATTGAATCCTCACAACAGTACCCTGCCAATCTGGTGTGATGCGGGTACCAAAAAGTCTTCCCGACACTCGTAACCAAACCATATAGCTGTAAGGACATGCGAAAAAATAGATGGTCCCTAGTTTCATTCTTCTCCCCACACAGCAAACACTCCTGATGTAAACCCCAAACCCTCATACGATCTCCTGTAGACAGCCGATTCTTGATTAAAAGCCAAGTAATGAAAGAAAATCTAGGAACAGCCTGCGTGAACCAAACCACAGTGCTCCAATCAACTTTCTCACGCCTGTCTCTGAGTTGATCCCATGTCCTACTAGCTGAAAAGAACCCCTTATAATCATCCTGAGCATGCTTCCACAAAACAATGTCTGGACCTAGGTCACTCACAGGTAAAGGCCGTTCTTGAATCTGCGCAATGAGATCCTGGAAAACACAGGTCCTTCCTCCTCCAATTCTCCATTGTGAATTGTCAGTCGCGTCACATACCTTAGCAGTTCTCAAAATGCATAGATAACGAGTGTCTTGCTCGCCTGTTATATCAAGAAGCTTCCCTACATCCAACCAGTTGTCAAACGAGAAGAACGTCGACTTACCATTATGTACCTCATGATGAACAAATTGGTACGCAACACTGCGAAGTTTCAACAACTTCCTCCAAATCCATGAACCCGTGGAGTTCTCTTTTTCATCCCAAAAGGAACTATTCCGCATCAGGTAATATTGAATCCATGATTTCCACAACGAGTTACCTGTAAACAGACGCCATATTAGACTTAGAGCAAAGACCCGAGTGGTGTCTCTGAACCTTCTCAATCCTAAACCTCCTTCTTCTTTAGGGTAACACAAATCTGCCCATGCGACTTTTGCACTGTGAGTCTGTGTAACAGAACCTGACCAGAGGAATGCGCTGCAGAGACTCTCAATCTTGTCCAGACAACCAATAGGGAGGATGAAAGCTGAGCTCCAGAAATTTGCAATACTGTAGATTACTGACTTGATGAGCTGCAGTCTCCCGGCATAGGAGAGACTCTTATTAGCCCAAGAAAGCAATCGCTTCCTGATTTTGTCAATCAATTGCTCATAATCTTGTTTAGTAAGTAATTTTGTAGTCAACGGGAGCCCAAGGAAACAAATAGGTAAAACGCCCATGCCTATGCCATTTTCAGCTGCAGTTTCAATATCTGCTCCACATCCTCTTGAGGTGAAGATTGATGACCTATGTTACATGGAATCGGAAGCGGGTACCTGGAAGCGGAAGCGTTACGAAGCACAGAAGCGATTTTTTAAAAATATTTAGGAAGCGGGTACGTGTTGGAAGCGTATTTCATATATATGTATATATTATTAAACACCATAATAAAATTATATTAAATATAAACATTTTTCATACTGAAAATTTAGTTAATTATGCATATATGATAACTCGAAAATAAAAATAAGTATTTATAATTACAAAGTAACATATAACAATATATATATATATATAAGTTATATGACATATATATGGCTTTTAGACTGAAAAAGAAAACAGAGCACATCAATTAATCGATTGAACTCAGCACCAGAGACCACTTACAACACACAACCACTATAAGCTGATTTTTACAAAAAAAAATCAATCGATTGACCCACAGAAATTATAGTTGAATAATACAAACAAACAAACAAGTGAACAAAAAGAAAAGTATAGTTAGATTACTATAAAGAAAACAGAGGTATATGAATTATCTTTTCTTGGAAGTTTACTGTAACGAGACTTTTTAGTTTTTCGCTATTACATTTCTTTGTTTCAAAAATTGAATATGGGTTTTATATTTATAGAATGGACTACGTTGGGCAACAAAACAAATTTGTGCTTTGTAGGCTGTGTTTCTGATACGAACACAGTAAACTGTTGATGTTACAATAACATCATCTTCCCCGAACATCATCTTCTCTAACGCTTCCAATTTGCACCACCGACGCTTCCACTTTAGAATCATATGCTTCCATTACGCTTCCAAACTCTTCAATTCTGGAATCGCGATTCCAAGACGATTCCGTGCGATTCCGCTCCCGACTCCGCTTCCGGAGCGAGAAACGCACAACCATGTACGCTTCCATGCAACACAGTTGATGACTTAGTTGCATTTATGTGCGGACCAGAGAATCCAGCAAAACGGTTCATCACTTGTAGTACCCCTTCTAACGACTACACAATCCCATCTTTTAAGACTAGAATATCGTCGGCGAAGCTTAAGTGCGTTAAGTTCACTGCCCTACACTGCAGGTGATACTCAAAGCCTCCATTAGCTGCCGCTCATTCAAAATTTTCGAGAGAACATTGTTCATGATCACATAAAGATAAGGAGAGAGAGAGAAACCTTGTCGAATCCCTCTTGCACTTGAAAAGAAACCCTCAAGATTGCCATTTACTGCAACCGAGAAGGAGGCGGTGGAGATACAGACATTAATCCACTGGATGAACTGATCTGGTAAGTTCATGGCCTTCAACACAGAGGTGATAAAAGTCCACTTAACTGTATCAAAAGCTTTTGATATGTCGAACTTAATATCACATCGAGGCGAGGTGGTTGATTTGTGATAACCATTAACAAGCTCTGATGCAAAAAGGACATTTTCCAGAAGAAGTCTCCCTTTAACAAATGCACTCTGGTTCGGCTCAATTGCTGTAGGCATTAGGACTTGAAGACGAGCCGCTAACACTTTTGAAATGACCTTATACAAGAGGTTGCAGCAAGCTATCGGTCTAAACTCTTTCATACTCTGCGCATTCTCGACCTTTGGTATTAAAGATAGAACGGTAGCATTGATCCCAGTAGGCAGAAACCCATACAGGAAAAAAGATTGGATCGCCGTTATGAATTCACCTCCAACTATAGGCCAAGCAGCTATAAAAAATTCTTTAGTGTATCCATCCGGTCCAGAGACTTTATCATTAGGTAAAGAGTGCAGAGCGGTGACAATCTCCGTTAGAGTAACATGAGCAACCAGACTTGCAGCCAGATCAGAGGTACATCTAAAGGTCAGTAGATTCTGTAGTGCAGCTACCAAAATCTCCTCATTAACCTCTTGGTGTTGCTGAAGGAATCTCTGAAAATGCAGAACAGCTACGGTTTTAATATCTTGCGCAGAAGTGAGAGTCACACCTTTATTAGTAATGAGAACCTTGATCGAATTTTTCGAGTTTCTGGTCTAAATTGCTCGATGAAAGAAAACAGTGTTATGGTCTCCAGCTTGAAGCCACTTGATACATGAATTTTTCTGAAAAACCCGTTCTTCAATGGCGGCTAGCTTATTCCAGATGTTGGAGAGCTCCTCTACTGCAGCAAAATTTGCTGGAGAGGGATCAAGAAGGACCTGGTTCTGACAGATGCAGAGAGCCTCAAACGCCTGCTTGGTTCTCTCTGTTATATTCCCAAAATGGTTTCTGTTGAGAGCTCTCAACTCTTGTTTCAGTGTCTTGAGTTTGTGATGGAAACGACTGAGTGCACTCTTAGAGTTATGAATCGACTCAGTTGTGTCCCACATAGCTTTAACAGTTGGTAAGAATTGCTCATGATATGCCAAAAAATTGAAGAACTTAAAAGGCCTCCTTACTTCTTCTCTTGTGTCCGATAACAGTACCATAAATCTTGCATGATCTGAAACTCCTCCTGTATCAAACCGAGCATATGACTGAGAATATTTATGCATCCAAGTCTCATTAACAAGAGCTCTATCTAGTTTCTTTCCAACTGGGTTACCCTCTTGTTTATTCCACCATGTAAACAAAGCACCCACATATGTCAAGTCAGTGAGATCACAAGCTCCAACTACTTCCTGGAACTGACGCATACCCGCTTGATCTGAGAGATAATCTTGTGCTCTAGAATGTTCCCCCGATGCAAGAGTGACATTGAAATCACCAAGCAACATCCAAGAAATAGGTAGATGGCTGTAGGCCGCATGAGTTGCTCTGATATCCTCCCATAGGGACCGTCTTTCAGCCGCTGTATTATAAGCATATACTGCAGAGACAATAAATTCCTCACCCGAGTCTGGTATCTGAACTGCACAAGTGATAACCTGAGCACTTCGATGTAGCAACGTAACCAACACTTTATCTGACCAACATAAGCATATCCTTCACAAACTGTGATGATCATAATAGGTTGGAACATCACTATTTTTTTTTAACTGATATCTATATTGCCAAACAAAAGCTTAAAGTGCTTATACTTTAATAAGATAGATATTTTTAATACATAAAGAGATAATAGATTTTAATTAATAAATAATATTTGGTTTATCTTAATTTTGATATGCATATAGAGTGTATTATCCATATAACAAAGTATAAATTAGCATAAAATTAATATAAAAACCTAAGAAAATATGGTCATAAAATAAATATGATATAATTAATGTATTCATTAATTTTCTTTTTCTTTTTCTGACAAAAAAATCGAATCTAGAGAAATCTTCCTCTCCTTCACTATGTTTGTTGCACTATATATTCTTCTTTTATAGCCAAATATAATACATTTAAAATATATATATATATATATATATATAATACATTTTTTATATACATATATAATATATATATATATATATATATATATATACACGACTACATGTAGTAACATTATACTCTCAAATCTTAATATTAATAAAGTTATTAACATTTACATGCAAAAACACTTACGAAAATAATAACTTATTAAGTTAATGTTGTAGAAAAGAGGAACATAAAGAAAAAGAAAAGAAAGAAATTCATTATATACAAAATAAAACAAAAAACAAAACTAAAAACATACATAACATGTTTGCAACAAATTAAAAAATATATAAGTTGGCATTTGGGTATAGCGCAAACAATTTAAGCCAATTTTAGCATTCTCTTAGAGTGTACTTCATATGATATTTTTTAGATAAACAACGTAAGACTAGAATAATGTCAAAACGTTGTCAAAACATACAAAATTTGTATATACTAAATAAAGTAAATAATTAATGAAACTTTGTGCCTTTTGGTGTGTACAACTGAAACAAATCATCATATACTATTAAAGTAAATATTAAAATATGTTTATGGCTTTTGATTAGCTCATTACAAATATTTTTTTAAGAACCTTTTTAGGATGATTCTAAAAATGTTTTTGTTACAAATATAACATTCAAGGATCAAAATGACAAAAAGATATTTCATTAAAGGATAAATAGACATTTATACCTCTATGTTTTTTTTTTGTCATCAACTTAAAAAACAAACTCATACTGACTCTGTGAACTATATCGGCAACTCCGCATCCATGTGAATGACGAAAGACGGTTGCATCCTAACATTTCGTGCTAGACTATCCGCCTACAAATTCTGCGTTCGTGATACATGCATGATCTCTGAGCTGAGGAAACTTTCTTGCAGGTTCTTGATATCTTCCAAATAAATTGCAAAAGCGGGTTATTCTTCTGGTTCCGAAACCATCTTCACCAATTGAGAACAATTCATTGCAAACATAACCCGAAATTGACGCAAATTCCTCATACACTCCATTGCCCAAAGTAGCGCTTCCACCTCCGCGTGAAGAGGGGAAAGACTAGCTCTGATATTCGTTGCCCCCATCAAACCATCAAAACCTTCCAGGATACTAAACCAACCTTGGTCTGAGAACCGATCATTATCTTTCCAAGAACCATCTGTAAAACACCAACGCCCTGGAATCAACGGTAAATTTGATACCTCTACATGTTGTGCTGCTCTCTGTGTGTTTAATACTTGTGCGTCAGCCCAAAGTATTGCTTCTGTTTCAGCATATTTGAGCGTTTTCTCGGGTCAACGTCTATATTACTGAACCTTGTTGTTCCTTCCTTTCCAAATGTACCATAGAATTCATGTAAACTGATGATCGTCGATGTTCGGTCGAACTCTCCAAAATAGATGATCCATATTTGTGAAGAGAGCACTAGTGGGAAAAATAGCTGGATTTGAAGGTATTTGTGACACGGCCCAAACCTGACGAGCTGGAGAACATTCGAAAAACACATGGTTTATCGATTCCTCAGAACCTCCACATCTGGCACAACATACATCCCCTTGTAGTCCTCTCGCTTGCATATTCTTCTTAACTGCTATACATCCCGACACCAATTGCCAAAAGAAATGCTTAATCTTTGGAGGGCACCGTAGTTTTGAGCAGAACGCTTTCAGTATATCTGCTATGGATCCATACACTGCTGTTGGTTTTTCCCTATCTGGGTAAACCCGTTCTACTTGGTAGCCTGATTTGACCGTATATTTGCCGTTATTAGTGAAATGCCATCCATCTTTATCCACCATATGAGTCTTGCTCAAAGGTATGTTTTCTATTATTTTTGCATCTTCGGGATCCACTAAAGCCTGAATTACCTGCGAGTTCCAAGTTCGCGAAGCTGAATCAATGGGAGAGTCAACTGTAAGGGCCGGATAACTGTTGTGTTGTTTTTCATTTGCTAGTCTCGGGCGAGTGGTTGGGAGCCAGGGATCATTCCATATGGAGATAGATGATCATGATCCCACCCTTTTAATTAGTCCTTTGCTAACCAGAGATCTAGCAGATACGATACTCCGCCAGCCATACGACGGGGAGTATGATCGGATCGGTTTCAGGGGTGAAGCATTCCTGTAGTACCGTCCTTTAAAAACTCGAGAGAATAAGGTATTTGGCTTCTCAATGAGACGCCATAGCTGCTTACCAAGCATCGCCGTGTTAAAATCCATAAGGTCCTTGAAACCCAAACCTCCTTCGTCTTTGTTTAGACAAACTTTGTCCCATGATTTCTAATGCATGCATTTTGTACTACCACCTGGGCTCCACCAGAATTGTGCCACCGCACTCGTCAGTTTCTTCACTGTTGCCTTTGGCAAACGATAACAAGACATCACATGATTTGGTAAAGCCGTAACCACTGATTTAATGATCACTTCCTTTCCTCCTTTTGTAAAGAATTTAAAATTCCAGCCACTAACCCTGCTATACAAACGATCTTGAACAAATCCAAAAGCATGTATCTTAGACCCTCCGAGATTCTCTAGCAGTCCCAGATAAGATCCCTTCCCTCCTACATTTTGAATTCCCAATATATCCTGCAACTCCTGTCGGCTGGATTCCTCAATCTTATGTCCAAATTGAATCGAAGATTTTTGAAAATTTATCAGTTGACCTGATACATCCTCATACTCCTTTAATATCCTCAGAATGGTTTGACACTCTTCTTTTTGTGCCTTACAAAAGAAGAGGCTATCATCCGCCAAAAGCAGATGAGATATTGATGGACAAGCTCGAGCTACCTTCATTCCAGTTAATTGCTTCTCCCCCTCAGCCTTTTTTATGTTTGCAATTAAAGTCTCAGTGCATATGGTGAATAAATAAGGCGATAACGGATCCCCTTTACGTAAACCCCGTTGTGGAATTATGAGGCCACGTGGTTGACCATTTAATAAAACCCGATATTGAACCGATGAAATACATTACATCATTAACTTGATCCAATGTGAATCAAAGCCCATTTTGTGTAAGAGCGCCCGAATAAAGTCGCATTCCAATCTATCACACGCTTTACTCATGTCCGTTTTGATTGCCATATACTTTTCTTGGCATGCTTTATTAGTTCTCAAACCATGGAACATTTCCAAGGCTATAAGAATATTATCTGATATCAACTTTCCTGCTACAAATGCCGATTGAGTCTCCGGGATAAGTGTGGGGAGACAGAGTTTTAATCTCTGACATAAGACTTTTGATATGATCTTATACCCTACATTACAAAAGCTTATTGGCCTTAGTTCCGCCATCCTAACCGGTCTTTCCGTCTTTGGAATCATACAAATATTTGTGATATTTAACCTTGAGTCCATTTCTCTTGACACCAAAAACTTATTAACCATCTCCACCAAGTCATTCTTAATTATATGCCAGGAATGTTGAAAGAAGAGAGCTGTCATTCCGTCCGGCCATGGGGCCTTCTCCGGATGCATCATAAACAAAGCCTGTCATACCTCGTCCTCGGTCGCTATCCTTAACAGCGTTTGATTCATCTGAAAGGTGATACTTGGTACGATCTCCTCCAAGAAACTATCAAACTCTGATGGGGAAGTGGTACTAAACAAATCGTCGAAATAGTCTACTGCCACTTTCTCGACCCCTTTATCCTCCGTTATCCAGTTTCTATCTTCATCATGTAGCCCCACAATCCTGTTACGCACACGTCGTTGCTTTGTTAAAGCGTGATAAAATTTTATATTTAGATCTCCAGTCGTGTACCACGTGTTCCGACTCTTCTAATGCCAATAATCCTCTTCATCCTTATACGCATCCTGTAATTTCCTCGAGACCTCTATGATTTCCTGCTGAGTCCTATTGTTGTCTGTTTGTACCTCCCCGAGAACTTTTTGAAGTTCATTAATTTTTTCCTTTCCATATGGTAAATTATTTTTCCGCCATTTAGCAATTTCATGACGACAGTTGCTAATTTTTGTAACAATATCCTCAGAGCGACTTCCATTATCTTCTGACCGGCCAACAACAATTGATTCCATAAGACCTCTATGGTTAATTAATCTAGAATTATGGTTTAAATTTGAGGGGTGGGTATATGATTTTTCTTTAAAACAAACTACAAAATTTCAACATAGAATTTTAAAAATAGTTTCAATTATAATTTGGGATTTCAAATTAAAACATTGAAAAACAAGTTTAGCAAAAAATTGAATAATTGAATAATTAAATAATTATGTATATTTAAATATCTATAAAATAAAGTTAGAATGATCTTTCCTTCTTTAATGAAACATGTTTTAGTCATTTTCCTCATTGTGAGTTATTTTGGTGAAAAAATCTTAAAAGGGTCATTTGAGAAATTTTCCGAAATTCTTTAGTTGTTATTTCCAGTCTATCACATATATATATATATATACCATTAGATTAATTTTCCCATCGTTTATTTATAATGTTATACCAAATAATTCTGTGTAAAGTCCAATTTAGTCACCAATCAATGCATTATAAAATAATTTTGTGGAAAGATCAATTTAGGTTAGAACATCACCAATGAGAGAAGTTTTACAAATTCCGAAAATTTCTATTATGCTTTCCACTATTTTAACTCCCTCTTAAACTGTTTAATAATTAATTTAAAAGTGTAAAATAGTAATGGAAGTATGTTTCTACTCTAACATACAAACAATATTGCAAGGTTATATATATTTTCTACACAACAACAATGACTAATAATTTCTGTATATTTGAAATGCACATAATCTATAGAAAGTACTTTTATGTAGTACTAAACATGGAATCATTCATATTGAAATCTCCAGATTTCACATTGGTCATCAAACTTTACATATTGTATTGAAAATGATTACACATTTATGAATATATATATATATATATATATATATGAAATGAAGGTTATTTCCTATTCTTCAAATAATAGTTTAAAAATTAATCAGATTACATATAAAGAAATATACAAAACATAAAATAGTAGAAAATATTAAAAATTTATTAAATATAGAGTATTTGAAATTTTAATAAAAAGTTAAACATGATCACTGAAAGATTAATAGAAATGTTAACTATGTTTAAATCTAAAATATAAATTAATGATATTTTGAATTTTTTATTATTTTCAAATTAGTTCATTCTAATTGGTTAAATATTATATCAAAACAAATAAGTGATATAACTAACTTTGCTGTTTTTTTAAGTTTAACATTAAAATATATAAGTTTTATAGACAAACAAACAGCGCGTAGCGCGATAGAACCTCTAGTACCATTAAAAGATGATCATTCTCAAATTATACTCTTAATGAAATTTGCAGTTTTCTCAAGAATACTCTTATTTTTACAAAGAATTAATAAAATCCATTAATAGTACTTAAATCTTTTGGTTTTAGGCCTATGGAAACACCTAAATGGATCTAAAAGTAATGGGCATACATATATAAAAGATATGTTAACTTTAAATTTAATATAAATATTCTAATTTAAATATATTATGAACCATAAATAAATTAACAAACACATGAAATATTATTTTCATAAATCTATGTATCAATATTCAAAATAGATAATTCGAATATTATGCATATTTTTAATACAAATCAAAACTTTATATCCTATACCATATATCCTATACATATCTGAATATCATTTTTCTGTGTATAATGTCATTTTGTACATAGTATTGATAT
This sequence comes from Brassica oleracea var. oleracea, assembly GCF_000695525.1. Taxonomy (NCBI): domain Eukaryota; kingdom Viridiplantae; phylum Streptophyta; class Magnoliopsida; order Brassicales; family Brassicaceae; genus Brassica; species Brassica oleracea. The sequence goes on from NC_027756.1 coordinate 32,878,253, forward strand.
GGCAAATACAAGTGTTTAAGAATATTTTAAAAATTATCTGAAAATCATTTTTAAATCTAAAATAAAAAAACAAACTTATAATAGGTTATTAATAACGAAAATAAACTAATATTGTCATATCAATAATTTTTTTTTATATTATCATTTTTTTATTTGGATAACATAATATTCTACAGAATCACAAATTTTTGTAATATTTAAAAATATATGAGTAATTTAATCATTTAAAAAAATACTATCAGATATTTTGTGTTTTTATCTGATCAATGGTGTATCATATCTCGGGTTAATAGTGAGTTTTTGGGTTTTTATCGGGTTCTATCGGATTTTTAATTAAAGATTTTTTCATCGGATTATGTACAATGTATCGGGTATATATGTTCAACCACGAATCTAAGTTGGATATGAAAACAATTCTTAAAACTCAAACATTATTATAAACCAACTATCATATTTCGAACAAATACCATATTTTGAAGAGAAAAAAATATGATAAAAACTTAAAAACTCAATTGTTATGGATCGAAACAAAAATAATGTTAGTTTGTAAATCAATATTTAATCAATAAATGAAAAACAAATCTGCGCTTAGAACGGGCGGATTAAAATCTAGTGCATCTTTAATTCCCCTGATCTCCTCCACATTCTTAACTGACTCATTAATTCTCTGACTCATGTCGGGCTCGTGGCGGACCTTTGTCCTTCTAAGGCTTGTCAACGGTTGGACCAGATTTTCAAAGCGATTTAGAGAGGGATGAAGCACCCACCTTCAACACAATGCATCATCTTTATTCATAATAAAATAATTAAGGCAAAACATGAATTATTAACAAAACTATTTTATGCGCATCATCATTTTTATTGGTTAAAAGTTTTAGAACATTAACACTGAGAAGAAACTCACATGGTTCTCTCAAGAAATAAATAAATTGTTGATTTAATTTTATAATTATATTTGGCGTTTAGATATTTCAACATATAAATCAATTTATTCAGCCAATAAAAATATAACATTTGGCGTTTAGATATTTCAACAAATAAATAATTTTTTTTAGGAGAGAAACGTTTCTCAATTATCTCTTTCATCCTTTCCTTCTCTCTCTTTTTTTTTTCTAAATTTTTAATTGGTAAAAGCTACCTCTAAATAATGTCACTGACTGATGTTCTTATATGTAGGGATGAGCACGAATCAAATACCCGATTTTTAGAGATATTCGTGATACAATATGTTTTATCCGAATAATCAATTATCTAATTTGATTTGATTCTTAGCTACCCAGATATTCGATGTCCGGATATCTAGAAAATTTTATATTTTAACTAGATATTCGATTCGATCTGTATATATAAAATAAAAAATTAAAGATAATATAAATATATAAATAATAATATTTTATTACAAAATAAAAAAATTATTTACCTTTCGAAACTTTAGTAACTAAGATAATTAATTTAGTAAATAAAAATATTATAAAACTTACATAATTTATATGAATTATATAATTTTTATATATAATTATTTAAATATATTTATATATATGTATAATGGATCGGATCGGATATATGTTACTAAAAATATTCGTATTTGTGATTTGCTTTTTTTCTTACAGAGGTTACATATTAGTATTTAGTTTGCTTCGTAGAGCTACATATATCCATAATTTTTTGTTCGAATAAAAATAAATAACGAATCAAAATTTACATATATTTTTCCATGCCCTACTTAAAGTTGTAACTTTCAGTTTTGGGTATAAAGATGTTGATGTGTTGTAATGTAGTTTAATTTAATTATTTTCCGAAACTAAATTTATAGCTATACAAATGAAGCTTGCAAAATTGTTCTTACAATAATACTACCAATAAAAATAAAAATATATAATTTATTTTACAAGTGCCACTTCAAATATTATCCGAAATATAAAAATAAAATAAGTGAAATTTACATATAATATTTATAATTTTTTTTTTAACATCAAACATCTGATCTATTACTAAAGTTTGAGGTGATCTAGATAACCAAACCGGAATAGAACAATTAGTGTAATTCGTATTAGTGATATGTTCTTGCTATCTTAGTTAATGAATTTGTTGTTTTGTTTCTAGAAGAAAGATGATAAACAATTGAGAAGTCAACTCTTCAAATTTGAAACCCCTTTTAACGCCGTTACAAAGGTTGGCTAAGCTTTTCTCCTATCAATGATACCAGATCCTTGCAAATAATACCAAAGTGTTAACACGTTGATATTTATAGCATATATTCCATAGCCCGATAAAAGACTTTAAATTTTGCATATATCAATGACTTTCTTTTTCTCTGATTTTTAGAAACCCAAAAGTCGGATTTATTCAAGATTGTGCAACTCCATCCATAACCGGAGGCAGACCACATGGAGGAAAGGGT
>NC_027756.1:32880718-32885685 GCF_000695525.1 Brassica oleracea var. oleracea
AAGTTTTGTAATAAACAGTTCAGTTGGTCATTTTGTCCTTCCCCTGACACCCCTAACCTGAGTTCGATTTAGTTGAGGGCTTTTTAGTAATTAAACTTCTCAACTAAAGATAAATCGTAAAAGAAATCTTCAACTAAAAATTCTGTGAAATAAACCATCAACTTTAATTCCGTTAACATATGTTACCCTCTGTCTAAAAAACCATGACGGAAGGTGAGATACGTTAACGGTTTATAAGTTAAGGGTTTATAATGTTGAAAACTAAGTTGAAGAGTTTTTTAACGATTCAAAAATAGTTGAGGGGTTTTATCACTAAAATTCATTAAATGTTTTAAAATATTTATTAATATTTAAACATTGTTTTAGATTGATTTATAAGCTCTTAAAACTAATTTATAAATTTTAATACATTAATTTATACATCCTAAATTAATAATTTTCAACACTATTTACAACTTAATATAACTTTAAAATATTAAATTATTTGATATTGGCAATAATGATATAAGAAAATTTGTGTGTTTACATCGTTATTTTCAAATATCATATAATTTAAAGTTTCTAAGTTATATTAAGTCTTAAGTAATATCGAGGATAATTCATCCATGAAGTCAATCTTTCTTATTAGAGTAGGACACATTTTTATTCTTGATTTCCGTCTTCCAGCTCATACTTTCCCCTATCCCCCAAAAATAATGCATGACTATTTTTATTTTCATTGATTTTTGAACAAATACGATATATTTTTGTTTTCTTGTTCAATAAAATAATATATTTGATATATTGTTTTTGATTTATTGTATTACTTTATGTTTCAGTAGGATCACGAATAATGTTAGATTATTTTATCCTAACGAGTAGCAGAAATTGTAAAAACTTATAAAATCATTGTGAAACCGTATTAATCATATGTAAAGTATTAAAATATTTATGAAGATTTATAAATCGGTTACAGAATAATGTATGAAAATTTATAAATTATTTTTAAACGCTTTTATCAATCTAAAACAATGTATAAATGATAATAAAGACTTTAAAACATTTAATAACTTTTAGTGATAAAACATCTCAACTATTTCTGAATCGTAAAAAAACCATCAACTAAGTTTTCAACATTATAAACCCTCAACTTATAAACCGTTAACATATGTCTCCCTCCGTCACGGTTTTTTAGACGGAGTGTAACATATGTTAACGAAATTAAAGTCAAGGGTTTATTTCACAGGATTTTTAGTTGAGAGTTTGTTTTTACGTTTCATCTTTAGTTGAGGGGTTTAATTACTAAAAACCCTTAAATGATGTTTAGTACTGCTTCTGTTCCTAAATATAAGATGTTTAGGTAAAAACACACATATTAAGAAAACTATTTTTTTATAAAGTATCATAAAAACTATAAATTAATAGTATTCAACCAATTACAAAATAGATTATTAAAATATGATTGGGTATACAGTTTTTAATAAAGTAAAAGTTACCTAGGAAAATGAAAACATCTTGGCTCTAACTGGTCACCATTAAAAAAAATATGGGGAATAAGAAGAAATAGAATGAAAAGAATAAAATAAGAGGAAAAACTATTCTTCTCCTAATTTGATAAGGAATTATAGTAGTGTATCTATACTATTAAAGCAGAATCTCTACTAGGATTCTGCCCTTAATTTTTAAGTTATTTACAAAAGAATGCCATTATATCTTTTAGAATTTGTTTAATTATTTTCACCAACAATATATATATACTATTAAAGCAAAATTCTACCTTTAACTTTTGGAGATAATTACGATGGAATGCCATTAGAGAATATTCTGAAATTCGAAAAAGGTAAACTAAAACAATACATAGTTAACGCCAACTATTTCAATCGATGTATGTAAAAGCGTTTTCCTATATCAACAACCTATGTGACTAGAAACTAGAAGCAGTAAAAATATATACATTCTCTTTCTAATAAATTTATTAAGTTTGGGGAAAAAAATTCTACGATTCTTTTCTAAATAAAATATTATAACATTGGTTTCTTTCTTAGCTATAGGGAGGAGGTAGCTCTGACTGGCGGATGCGTGAGAGATGGGAAATGCAGACAGTTTCTTTTTTTGACTGAAGAAAAATGGAGAAACTCTGGTTGCTTGAGTATTAAGGTACTTGGTGTTTTCTAGGTCATTAAAAGCCCATCTTGGGGTGAATTAGGGTTGAAGTTTGATGAAACATAGAAATGATATTAGGATAAAAATAAGATGTGGTGGTTGAGTGTATTGATCAGAGAGATAATCTCTCTTGCTTTTGTTAAAATATTTAGTGCATATCATTCTCTATGATGAATAGATTATTATCTCAATTCCACTACTGTTATAATTTATAAACGTAAGGAGTGAGATTAATTTTGTTCTTAGACAGTTTTGTTTTGACAGAATTAACTGAGATGGCAGCAACCATCATCGGTAGAAATTTCCAATAGATAGTTAGGAAATTTAAGAAGATTTAATAACACCAATAGTTTGGGAATTTCCAAAACTAATTGTGTATATTCCAAAGAATATATTTTTCATTAACTAACTTTAATATCTACTACCAAACTTTAGCAAAAAAAAAACTTTAAGATCGACCAACCTAATCCTATAAATACAATTATAGCTAGTAGCTACTGTAAGTTTTCTCATCTTCATTCCAAACAAAAACCGAAAATGTCTTCTATTATACAAATCACCTTTTTGAAAAATGTGAAACCTTTCGAAATAGGTTGTAATGTTAATCTTACATATGTGGAAGCATTACAACTCCATGTACATATTAGAAACCTATTACAGTAGAACTTCTATAAATTAATACTCGATAAATTAATAATCTCTATAAATTAATAAATTTCGTCGGTTCCAGTTTGGACCGGTGTAAAATGACACAAATCGATAAAATAATAAGATAATAATATTTTTAAAACACTCATGTAAATATATAGTCCCATTAAATCATAAATTAATAATCTATCTCTATATATTTTATATAAGTACAAACTAAACATTATATTGTTGGTTTTATATTCACAATGAAAATACTTCCATTTTTCTTAATATTTTAATATATTTTGATAATATTTAGTAAAATTATATCGAAAACCACATAACAATTCTATGACACATAAAAATATACACCAAATAATATAATAAAATAATATGAAAGTCATATTTCTAGAATTTAATTAATTTATATACGGTAAAATCAAATATTTTCTTATTTTATTAATAAAAATATTCAAAAATAGAAAAAAAATCTAAAAACGGAAAATTTTGTAAATTAATATCTTTATAATTAATAAATTCTAAAGTCCAAACATTATTAATTTATAGAGGTTCTACTATTTTGTAAACATAAACAATAATTAAAAAAACATAAAAAATCAGCACAACGATATCAGCACAATTCTAAATGTCTTATACACAAACATAAAATCTATAAATAAAAATATAGTTTAAAAATATTTGTCTTTTTAATAAAATCTTGAAAAGAAAATGATCCCACGGGTCAAAATCTAGTTATTTCTTAAATATTAAAGAATATAAAAGAATCATAGGAACAAATATTCTTTGTAAATGGTGTAAATTGTAAAGAATGATAAGAAATTTACTATTTCTACTTACTCATTTGGTCACTATTTATAGCCCTTATATATTGGAACATCAAAATTTTGTAAAACATCTTTCGTTTAGGAAGGGGGGAGTAATAAACAGTTCGGTTGGTCATGTTATCCTTCCCAGACACCCCCTAACCTGACTTCTTTCTTTTCCTACACCTTTTATATTTATTATAGTTTGGGCTTTTTTGTTAGGCTCTGGGCTTAAGTGTAAATTATGACCCAGTCCGCCACTGAAACTACAAAAAACGAGTCATGAGTCCATGCATGATCCATTAATCATATATATGTCATGTAAGCTTACGGAGAGATAGATAATTGATTCTGTTTTTTTTTTTTTTTTTTTTTCAAAAAGCTCTTCAGATTCCTCCACATTTTTGATAGCTGAACGATGCTTGAATACGTATATGAATATGAGTTAGGTGTGTGGTCAGTTTTTTTATCCCTAAAATTGAGATTTATAATATCTAAATAAGGAAAAATTAGTGCTATTTACACACACGTATTTATAATCAAAGATCCTAAATTATTCATTTTTTTTTTGCAAAACAAGATCCTAAATTATTCATTCAAAGACGTATCTATATATCAAAAAATAATAAAATAAATCACGTCGTTAGAGAACATGGAAGCTTACTCAAGTAATTACAATTTACACGTCGTTACACACACAATATGGTAGGTAAATCAAAAGGAAACAAAAAGAGGAAAACAGAAATCAGTGAGAATCATTGTGTTTTGAGAAAGTATCCAATTCACAGCCACACTTATAAAGGCACAGGTCCACTGAACTTTTGCAGAAATCAGCATCCAAATAAATTACTAACAAATTAGAAGAATGGTTTTTGGTTTTTGTTTTTCAAAAACCATTTTCTCAGCCAATCAAGATTTCTAAAAAGCTGATTCCCTAAAATTATGGAAAACCAAAACTCTTTCTACAGCCAATCAACATTTTAGTAAAAGAGTTTTTCTATAAACTAGGGAAACCAGTTTTTACATGATGTATCAACTTTTAAGTGAAAAACCAAAATTCATGTTTTTCTAGTTTTTGTAGAGGAGCACGTAGCTTCTTATATTTTTTTTTTGCTTTTTGATAATATTAATATAATATTTATCAACATTGATTAAATGTATATGCCCTAGAATAAATGTATTTTTTTTTGAAACACAAAGTAAAAATGTAATCTTAGTTTATAAATATTATGTATTAGTCATAAACAAATTTTTTATTTTTTATTTATATTTTTAGTAAAACATGTTAATTTTTTTAAACATGATAAATTGCGAAACATTTTAATTGTGAAAATATATAATTTTAAATATTTTAATAATTATTAATTTTTT
>NC_027756.1:32886019-32894776 GCF_000695525.1 Brassica oleracea var. oleracea
AAAAAACTGAAAATCTAAAACCAAAATCTAAAATCTAAAAACTAAAATCCAAAAACTAAAAAGTAAAATCAAAAACTACTAAACAATCATCACCTAAGCAAAAGAAGTTGTTAGCCTTTTGGTTTTGTCTCTGTCCCTAATTAATAAATAAATAAATGAGAGAATAAAATCTTCATTATTCTCTTTTTTTTGTTAGAGGAGTTTCAAAAACGAGCACACACACACTGTACACAACCTTCATCTTCTCCGTTTAACGTCGTTTTCGAAGATCAACGAACCAGAACATAAAAATGGCGGCGGCTAGTTTCTTGTCGCGGTTTTCTATGATTTGGGCGTTCGTCATTACCTTGGCTATTCTCGCGGGATTCACTCTCGCTGGCGATCCTTTCGTCTCATGCGTGTTTGAAATCACTTACATCACTGCTTCTCCTCTTGGCGTTCCTCAACAGGTTTCCTTTGCCCTTCATTCTCTTGTAGTGGTTATCTAAAGTGGACATCGCAGGTTGACTAGGGTTTAGGGTGGTAGTGATGATCTGCATAATCTCATGTTGTTCTTTGCAGGTTATAGCAGTCAATGGGAAATTCCCAGGCCCTGTGATTACAGCCACCACAAACTACAACGTTGATGTCAGCGTTTTCAATCGTTTGGATGAGCCTCTCCTACTCGCCTGGTGCACCTTTTTAAAAGATTCTCTTTAGCTAGTTTGATTCCTGACTCTTTCTTGAAACTTTCTTTTCTGGTCAGGAATGGGATTGAGATGCGGCGTAACTCGTGGCAAGACGGTGTTCTTGGCACTAACTGTCCCATTCCTCCTCAATGGAACTTCACTTATAGCTTTCAAGTCAAAGATCAGATCGGAAGCTTCTTCTACTTCCCTTCGCTTCACTTCCAGAGAGCTTCTGGTGGTTTTGGTCCGATCGTAATCAACAACCGGGATCTTATTCCTATCCCTTTCAGTAAGCCTGATGGTGATATCAGCTTTATGATTGGTGATTGGTATACTCACAACCATACAGTAAGTGAGAAAGGTTTTATTATTTCACTTTTTGATTGTACGATCTTCCAATCTTGGTGACAACTCTCTGTTTGCTTCTTTAGGCATTAAGGAGTGTACTTGACTCTGGTGAAGAACTTGGGATGCCTGATGGAGTTCTCATCAATGGCAAGGGTCCTTACAAGTACAACACCACTGTACCTGATGGAATTCAATACGAAACCGTTAACGTTGATCCAGGTTCATCATCTTTGATAGTTCCACTGTATGTTTGCTTTGAGATCTTAGTTAGCATCGAAAGTTTAAAGCTTTCTCCTTACAGGCAAAACATACAGGATCCGTGTCCACAATGTTGGTGTCTCGACAAGCTTGAACTTCAGGATACAGAACCACAAGTTGCTTTTAGTTGAAACAGAAGGTCGCTACACCTCCCAAACAAACTTCACCGATTTCGATATTCATGTGGGACAATCTTACTCTTTCTTGGTCACCATGGACCAAAACGCCTCAAGTGACTACTACATTGTGGCGAGTGCAAGATTTGTGAATGAAACAGAATGGCAAAGAGTCACAGGCGTTGGCATTCTTCACTATTCAAACTCCAAAGGGCACACCTCTGGTCCTCTGCCACTTCCAGCAACTGATGTGTCTCACCCTTGGTCTGTCATGAACCAACAAAGGGCCATTAAGTAAGTAGGTCTTTAAAACTCGTGTCTTTAACTGTGGGCTTGACTCTTTTCCATATTGCAGGCAAAACACATCTGCGAGTGGAGCTCGTCCAAATCCGCAGGGATCATATCACTACGGACAGATAAACATCACAGACACATACATCTTGAGGAGCATGCCTCCAACCAAAATCAATGGGTCACTTCGTTCTACGCTTAATGGGGTTTCATTTCTGAATCCGAGCACGCCCATGACGCTTGCGGATAAGCATAGACTGAAAGGAGTTTATAAGCTGGATTTCCCATCCAGACCTGTTGACAGTAAACCTCCACGTCTGGGCAGTTCTATCATCAACGCAACATACAAGGGCTTTATTCAAGTTATCTTCCAGAACAATGACACCAAACTCCAGACCTTCCATATCGATGGATATTCCTTCTACGTCGTTGCGTAAGAAAACCATACCATTATTACTTTGCTTACTAACATTGTTTGCTCTGACGTGGATTTTCAAAAAATCTGGTGTTCCAGGATGGACTTTGGTAACTGGACTGAAGACAGAAAAGGTTCTTATAACAACTGGGATGCAATATCACGAAGCACGATAGAGGTTCATTCGCATTTGCATTAATATGTCTCTCTTACACCAACATCATTTGGTTGTTTACTTGTTTTTTTTGTTTGATGTTTGCATTCAGGTTTACCCAGGGGCATGGACTGCTGTACTTATTTCCCTGGATAACGTCGGAGTTTGGAACATCCGAGCAGAGAACCTCGACAGATGGTATCTTGGCCAAGAAACATACATGCGAATCATAAACCCTGAGGAAAACGGTAAAACAGATATGGGTCAGCCTCAAAATGCTCTTTATTGTGGTGCTCTCAGGAGCATGCAGAAGTAAGCATTAGCAACTTCACTACTCTGCGCTTTCCTCTCATATCATCTTTAGATCATGACACTTTTGTTTCCTGATTTATCCTTCAGGGAACAACTCCGCAGCTCTGCAACATCAATACTAAACGGACAGTTGAATCTAATTTTGACTTTCATGATGCTTTTGTTCGCCTCGGTCACAACATTTTGCTGAGTCTCGTCCATCATTCAAGAATCATATCTGGTTCTTGTCTCCCATTGGTTAGTTTGTATAAGTACAAACTGTTGGGTTCTTGTTTTCTTCTTTGATTTCATTGATTGTTTGTTTATATACTCAGATTCCTTACTTATGGTTTGAAACAACTTCAATTCATGGGATTTGGTTTGTGGTCTAAAGTATTGTAACTAAAACTTCTTAGAGTCTTATCAACTTCTCTTTAATTTTATGGGTCTTCCCTTTTTGTTCATCCGTAGTTAAAACTTCATTCATAATGAATTATATTCAGTCGTTAACTCTTTTATATCATTGTAATTTAAAGCATGAAGAAGGTTAACAACCAGAGATGCATAGCGTTAAAGGCCGGAAGTGAAGGGTATGCCTGTGCGTGGCAGCCACGCAGAACCGGCATAAATCTTCCAACGGTGAAAGCAGAAGCATCGGAAGCTCTTTTCAACACATGAAACCCATTCCAACGAACACGCCACCGCGTGGAGGAAGCTGGTCCGCTATTCTTATACTCCGCATAGAACAGCGTGTTTAAGCCGAAAATGGAACCTTCGATCCACGGTGACCATCCGAACGGACTCACAACACTATCCAAATACGTCTGGAGTACCACGGTGCACGAGTACTTCATCCAAGGCCGGCCCATGTACGTCTTAACAGTACGGAGGACCGGTTTGAGATCAGGAGCCGGTAGGATTCTTGAGTTATGGATAGAGATGCCTGTGTTCTGAAATGGATCAGCACGACCTTGCGCGGTTATGACATTGGATTGACCATGTAGTGGCCGGCGAGGGAGAATGATACAGTTTTGAAAAACTACGGCTGCATTTCCAAATATGAAATCGATGGTTCCGTAGATGTAGCACTCCCGGTAAAATTGACGTTGCGAGTGGACCATCAATGTGTCTTGGTATCCTTCGATTGAGCATTTGTAGAAGATTGAGAGGTCCGAGGATGACCGAAGTGCCACGGCCTGACCCTTGGCAGGTCCTGCCGTGTTCCGAAATGTTAGGCCTTTGGCTATGAAGTGAAGTCCTTCAATACCTGGATCACACGCAATTTAGCCAATTGTTACAAATGGAATAAATTTTCAAATGTAACGCTTACTTATTTTGCGGGAATAAAAGCATAGGTTACGTTTTCTTTGTGTTTTTTTTTTAAACTAGTGCTAATAATTGATGACGATCCCAATGTATGATTTAGCTTGGACGTCTCCGCCATAAATCTTATTAAATGGAAAACACAATTTTCACGGATAATTTAGAATATTTTTATTATTAGTGATATAGAAACTTGTTAGATCCAATCCATGCATTAACTAACTAAATAAAATATAGATGAATTAATTATTTACCGGCAGTGGCGGAATTGTAAGTGGTGTAACCACCTTTGACACTTCGAGCACCGGTGATAATGGTGGATCTCATTCCATCTCCGACCAACATTATGTTATCGTTATTGAGACGTACATTTATGTTTTCTTGATATATTCCTCTCTTCACGTATATCACAAACCTCTTTGACATCACCTTTCTCCGTCCAGCCACGTCTATAGCCGCTTGCACCGTCGTGACTTGACCCGACCCGTCCTTGGCAACCACGATGTTAGCTCGTACAGCACGCGCTGATTGCAACTGTAGAAGTCCCCTCTCTTTACCGGATACCCACATCGGAAAGTCCTTTCCATCAGCAGTGGTGGTACCATTGTTACCGATGGGCAAGAGGGCTCCATTGAGAGCTAAGCAGTTGCTTATTAAATTGGAGATTTTGGTGTTTGAAACTATCGGTGTAATGAAATCTGAGACGTTGAGATCGGAAGAGCCGCGTCGGCAAGTCTCGATGTTTGTAAGTGCGGTGCTCAGCCACGTCTGAGCGTCAAAGTCGGTGCACTTTTTTCCAGCACCGGCTTTTGGAGCCACGCCAGCTAGCGTCCGAGTTAGCTGCACGATCGTGTCTTCATATAAGTTAATGCAGTCAGCAAAAACGGCTTGCTTCCGGCAGTCAGTGCAGTTCCCACTTGACCGAGTAAGCTCGTCCCGGGCGGATATAGCCCGATCCATGGTTGCTTCCACCAGCATTACTCGGAACTCGGATAGCTATGTCGGCAGTCGGAAACCATTGTGGTTTTTGAAGTAGCATTTGCATGGATCAGGATAAGGAGTTTGGTTGCACCACTTGTCAATGCCGGTGGTGGAATTACCGTCGGCTAAAATGGTGAGAGGATGAAGGCAGAGAAACAATACTGATATTAAATATAGAGATAGAAAATAGATTGTGTGCATCATCACATGCATGTTGCTTCCTTTGCTAACTGATGTTGTTTAGGTGTGAGGAAGAGAATGTAATTCAAAGTAGAATGTTAAAGACTAAATAGAGTGAGAGCATGACACCAATCTGTATTTATATATTGTGGTGGTATTAACATCAAACCGAAACAAGAAACACAACATTTATATTGGTTCTAGCTAGATCCACCTTCGCGTCTACGTTGTTTAGCTCGATTGGCTGTTTTGTTATTGCGTGAACGATTTTATCATCACTATTAGCTTTTTTTTTTTTGTTCACTTAAAATTTCATTCAAATATTAAACCGGGTTTGGTACAAAGCCTCTTAGGGCTTGCTTAGCTAAGCCATCTTCAATCACAAGGTTTTCACGATGGCAGAATCGAAAGGAAATTTCATCAAAATACGACGAGAGTAGATGAATATCAGATAGGATCCCATGGATTTCAGAGAAATATGAGGATCCTTTGATCGCAGATACCAGTTGCAGAGAGTCGGACTCAAAGGTCACCTTCCTCAGCTGTAGGTCGATAGCTTGCTCTATCGCCGAACGCATTGCTAGTCCCTCCGCCACGAGAGACGAGATCACAAGCGCACAAGTAACACTGTGAGAGGAAAATCTCTCATTCCGAACATCGCTGAAGGTCCATGCGAGACCCGCAGCTTTAAGTTCCTTCTTCCAAGCCGCATCAGATCGGCAAATGACTTCGGTTCTTGGGGGTCGGGGGGTCTGTGGCTTCTTGCATCTGGGGGTACTAATAGGTTGGGTTTCCTTCCATTCTTTTGCATCACAGATGGCTTTTGTAATCGTTTCCTAAGCTGTGAATTCTCGTTTTTGAAACACGAGGAGATTCCTTGTAGACCAGATAGAAGCGATGATCCATGGAGCAAGATGGCAATCACTAAGGCCAATAGGAGGGAGGACAGCAGCATTCAAAGCCCTTCTCCAACCCATCTCAAAGGAGGGTACTTGTAAAGCATCGAGGTCTCCTGCATAAGGTGCCAATTTCCATACCTTCTGTGCATAGGGGCAATGGTAGAATAGGTGTAAAATTGATTCAGGACACTCACACCTGATACATTTAGCACTAGGAAGGATTTGTCTTGCAACCAGGAGTTCTCCAACAGGGAGGGCTTCATGTAGGATTTTCCATAAGGGTAGCTTCAGTTTAGGTGCCATCTTAACGCTCCACAAATCTTTAATACAATCATGAGAGTACTCTTGGGCTACTGGGATGTCTGGTTTGTTTTTCTCTAGCGCAACATAGTATCCAGTTTTAGCAGTGTAGATTCCTGAAGCTTGCTTGCGCCAGATTCGTTTATCAGCACCTCCCCATTTGCTCGGTTTGATAGACTTGATAGATTCATAGATAAGAGGGAAGTGGTGATTAATTTTCCCTTCATCCCAATCTCGTGACTGTGCTTGGAGTAGTTCAGCAACTTTCAAACTTGACTCGAGTTCAGGTATAGGTCCCATTGAGGCGCCGGAGAGATCAGATAACCAGGAGTCTTGCCACGCTAGTGCACTCTGGCCATCACCAATGGCCCAACCCAGATGTTCTTTAAGCAGATCTCGTCCTATTAATATCCCCCTCCAGCCATGGGAACATGCTGCTGGGGGTTGTACGGTGAGGAAGTCTTGGTCATGAAAGTATTTCCCAGCAAGTACCCGAGCCAGAAGACATGAGGGCGAGGTCAGAATGCGCAAGCTAATTTTGGCCAGGAGGGCATCATTGAAGCTTTGTATGTCACGAAATCCCAAGCCTCCATCGCTTTTAGATTTCACCATTGTGTTCCATGCTACTAGAGCCATACCGCGATCTCCTGCCTGTGGATCCCACCAGAAACGTGTCAGAGCAGATTGGATCCTTTTACAAAAGGGATTGTGGCAGTTTAAAGCATTGCATAGTATGGTTTGGTATAGCTTCTAGTACAGACTTTAGGAGAGTCATCTTGCCCACAGAAGATAAATATCTTGTAGCGTATCTAACCGCCCTTTGTCGGATTCTGTCCACAATGGCAGTAAACAGGTCTCGTTTTTTCCGGCCAAAATGTTCAGGCACACCAAGATACTTCCCTGCCCCTTCCTCTTTCTCAATTCCCAGCTCTGTTTTAATATTTTCTTTGAGCATTAGGGGAGCTTGGTGAGAGAAGGTTATACCTGACTTTTGTGGATTGATTCGTTGTCCTGAGGCTGTCTCATATAGTGAGAGGATCTTTAGGAGGGCTGAGACGTTTTTTGGGTTGGTTCTACAGAAGAATAGAGTATCGTCTGCGAATAAAAGATGATTTATGCTGGGGCAGTGTGTAGCTACCCGAATGCCTTGCAGACATTTCTCTTCTTGCGCCTTTCGACAGAGTCCTGACAAAACTTCACTGCACATGATGAAGATGTAAGGTGAGAGGGGATCTCCCTGTCTAATGCCTCTTTTCGGTTTGACTAGTCCCTGAGCCGACCCGTTGATGAGAAAGGAATAGGAAACGGTTCTTATGCATTGCATTATCAGATTGGTCCAAGTAGGGTTGAAGCCGAGTTGTAAGAGGACAGCTTCAATAAAATCCCATTTGAGACGGTCATATGCCTTACTCATATCTGTTTTGACGGCCATTGAGCAGTGTTTGGTTGCTTGGGAAGTTTTGAGAAAGTGCAGGACCTCATGGGAGATGAGGATGTTGTCAGTGATAGCTCTCTTTTGGACAAAGGCAGATTGATTTTCCGAGATCAGGTCTGGAAGGACTTGTTTAAGCCTATTGGCAAGCAGTTTAGAGATTATCTTGTAGTAGACATTGCAAAGTGCAATTGGTCTATAATCTGCAACTGTTTTTGCCTCAGTGCTTTTCGGAATCAATCTGACATGAGTGTGGTTTAAAGTTCTCGGCATTACACCGGAAGTGAAGAAGACCTGGATCTCAGATACAATATCTTCTCCGATAGTTGGCCAATTAGCTTGGAAGAAACTTGCAGAAAACCCATACGGACCTGGTGCTTTGTCCGGATGAATTGCAAGTAACGTCGGGTACACTTCTGCTGCTGATGGGGTTTGTAGAAGAGCTTATTCTCCAAAGTGGATATTTTCGGTGATATTGCTTGGGTGACAATCTGTTTTCTCTCGCCAGGGACAGTTGTGAATAGGCCTTTGAAGTAGTCAACAATTGTTCCTGTAATCTCCTTCTCAGTGAATACCGGTTCCCCATCCGCATTTTCAATTACTGAGAAGTTGTTAACTGCGTTTCTGCCTTTGGTAACAGCATGGAAGTAGCCAGAATTTCGGTCACCAAGGCTAAGCCATAAGTTCCTGCTCCTCTGCTTCCAGAAAGCCTCCTCTTCCAGGTATGCTGATTTTAACTCGGAGTTGATATGGTTAAGGAGGTCTGAATCATTGTTTGGGCTCGTCATGGCTCTCTCAAGCTCGTCTTTCCATTTGTTGATGAGCAGCTTGCTGTTTCTTTGTTGTTCCTTATTCCATAGTACTATAGCTCTTCGCGTCTGGCCAATTTTATATTGAACGTCTCTGTTGCCAGCTTGCTTCCATGTATCTCCGACTAGTGCTTTGATCTCAGGGTTCTCTTTTAGTCGTCTATCAAATCTGAAGAGACCTTTACCTTTCTTCTTTGTTACATCAAAGCAGGCTAGAATGGGTCTGTGGTCTGATCCCTCGTATTTTAAGTACTCAACGCTCCCTGAGTGAAAAAGATCAAACCACTGGCTA
>NC_027756.1:32896387-32904236 GCF_000695525.1 Brassica oleracea var. oleracea
TCTGCTGGAGCTTTAAGAAAGAGTTCGCAAGAAGGTTCACTGCTAGCAAAGGAGGAGCCTAGCAAGAGATTGAGTTAGAGGTTAAGAAATGCGACGATCCATAGAGAAGAGGGGCTTACCGGGGCTGCAGCGGTGGAGGAACGGCGGCCCTCCGACCTCGGTCGGGGGAGAACCCGGTGGATTTTTACCCAAGGAAGGTAATTATCCAACAGTTATTTCTAAAAGAGGAAAAGAATTTGAAATAACAGGGGATTTTGCAGAGTAGCAGTAACAGGGAGCACAAAAAAACAGTAGGTAAAGGGAATAACCGCAGAAAGTCAACTTTTTATGGACCGTTATCGAAGCAAGTGTCTGGGAGAGAAACGCATTTACGCATGGGCATCTGGCTAACTATGACCATACTTCATCATTATTAGCTATTAACATATTATTTTAGAGGAATTTTCAGAAGCTACTAAAATATTTCGACTCTTCACCTTTTTAAAAGAATTTTTGGCTAGTTATTAATCCTTGACGATAGTAGTTTTCGATCGATCGTGTATATTATAATGTTTGGATCACAAGATATTTTATGTTAAATATGTGAATAAATTGAAAAAATTAATTTATAGAAACAATATAATTTTTTCTGCCTTGTCCTCATAAAAGAACAATAATTAAAAAAAAAAATAGTTCTTAAACTATTATACTTCCCAACTTCTAAGACCAGCAGGCCCGGCAATAAACGATTTGCATCGACTATTGCTAGAAAAACGCCTTACCGTACGAGATCTTGGATTCTTTAAATGCATCTAAAATAATCCAACAACAATTAAATATCGTCACTTGAAGGTGTTAAATATGATTAATTAACATCCTACTTGTTTTTTAATTTATAAGAAAACAAAAAATTTAAAAGTTGTTCTATAATAACGTTAGTTTCAAGAAGTTTTTTCATATCCGACCCATATCCGTTGCCGAACCGTAGACCCAGTACGTTGTATATAATCTGGTTTGGATTTAATGAAAAATTCGTTAATTAAAAATTTGCTATTAACCCGCGATCTGATACCACTGATCTAATGAAAATACCAAATATCTAATAATATTCTTAAAACTTTTTGATTAAATTTTTCATAAACTTTTTAATATTATTTAAACTTGCGATTCCTTAGATTTTGATAAAAATTTATTATGTCACTTAAATAAAAATGATAATATAAAAAACCTTATTGATATGACATTCTTAGTTTATTTTCGTTATTACTAATTTATTATAAGTTTATATTTTTATTTTAGATTTTAGATTTTATTTTAAAATTGATTTTAATTTGATTATAAATTTTAAATTTAATTTATGATAATTTTTAAAATATTCTTAAACACTCATAATTGATATATCAATTTTATGTATAAAATGACATAGTAAATATTATTTTTTAAACCCATAAGTCCAATTTGATTTGTAGTTAAATATATAGTCTTTAGTTATATAAGTCCAAAAATGTAATGATTGTTTTGCCATTAATGACTATTTAACTCTCTTTGAAATAATAATGGCATATTTAATTTTTTTTAATATTTATTATGAATCAACCATTATTTCTTCTATAATACATAATAATCAACATATCTTATAAATTTTAAAGAATGAAGGTCTATTTAAAATATTAGGGGTGAGATGGTATAGGCCATCGAAAATTAGGGTATAAATTTTTAAACATTTTGGTTGTTACTAATAAGAAATCTTAAAAGAATCTTTAGATTACGTTTTCTATAAAATTTGACGATAATTATGTAAAGCTATTAAGATACGAATATATCAACATCAATAATTTTCAAAATCGTGTATAATACACAATCTAAAAACATGCATATATTTAGGATCCCAAAAAAAATCTCAATATTAAAGTAAATTGTTTGTTTATTATTTCTGTTGCAGGGTTTGGTTTTGTATTTGTAATTCAACAAATGTAACGAAAAACACAATCTTAATTCTTATAACTAAGTTTTTAATATGAATCGAATAAGATGATAAAGAAATGAATGTATAAAATTGTTTTGATATATAACATGAATGTATAAAATTGTTTTGATGTTAAGAACTTGATGGTCTAATGGAAGAGATGAAATATAAGTTTGCTTTATACATGCCCCCGTTGAAAATCATTTGATCCCATTGAATAACATGTGTGTATGGAAAAAACGTTTGATAAAAAAAATTATTAAACATCACATTGATGCCACTCTGCAAAGAACTTGATGCTTTAATGGAGGAGGATGAGACAGATATGATGGACACATGACCGTTTTGTATTGGAACATTTGATCTCGTTTGATAAAATGTGTGTATAAAATATCAATCGCATAATTTTGATAAAAGTAATTGTTTATACTTAATTTTTTGTTGATATAAACCGGTGGGTGTTGAAAATTATGCCGTTGAAGGGTAATATAAATTATGCATTTTGGGTGTATATAAAAGGTTAGGCTAAAAATGAATAGGTCGAATAGGTCCAACAATTTTGTATAGATAATTTTTTTCAGAATGTTTCTCTTTTAATAGTATAGATATAGAATCCAAGAAGTAAGAGCATCTTTATCCCTAAAACTCCATTTGGATCTTATTTTATTTTTTATTTTTTATTTTTTATTTTAAAAAAAAATTAAAAACTAACCAATCGCGGACCGCCACATGTCAGTGGGATCCGCGAACAGTACAAAAACTCCACCAAACTTGCTTTTTGCAGAAGAGGAGGAAGAGGTGGGTTTTAACAAAATTGTGGGACCCACCTCTTAAGAAACCACTTAGGAGATGGGGATAAATATGCTCTAAGAGCACCTTTAACCCTGTCTTTTAAGGGGTTTTAAAGGGTGTGGACCCTACAAAAAAACTAAAACTCACCTCTTCTACAAGAAGCGAGTTTGGTGGAGTTTTTGTATTGTTCACGGACCCCACTGACAAGTGACGGTCCGCAATTGATCCGTTTTTAATTTTTTTTTTTTTAAATCGAACTAAAAAAAAAAAACCTAAGAACCCACGCCCTCCAGCGTTGATCATGCTCTAAACTCTTAAGCAAACGCTTAGATGTTCATACCATTTTTCTTCTCTCCGGATATGAATCAATCGCTTAATCAGTTCACATGCAATTTATATCTTCAACCACCATGATTAACTATTAGACTCGAATCTTAAATAAATGCAGGACCTGTCAACATTTTTTTTTCTTTTAAATATCACCAAGACTATAGTTTAGTGGTTTCTAATTAATGAACAACCATTTTCTTTGTTTAGAATATCATCAAGATTGTATTTTAATGGCTTCTATAAATTTCCCCATCCATATTATTAACAGGATTTGATGTGTTCAGAAGCAGATCTAGAACTTCTTAACATGAAGCATTTTTATTATCTTTGAATGTCAGAGGTATTGAGCTAATTATTTTAATAAATTCAAAGTTGTGGATTAAAAGATTAAAGCTAATTCTATTTAAGAATCAAAATATTGAATTACTTTCTTTTGTTTTGAATTATATTGAATTACTTATATTGAGTTACTTATACAAAGAAAATATTGAATTACTTATACAAAGAGAATTTAAATTTAGTATGTGACATTTCACATGTGACCCGTTTGTTGTAACACGACCGTGGATGTGGTTCGCTCTAGTTGAAGGTAAATATAGCAAGTAAAACCCATGAAGAAAATGACACCAACAAGCTATAGATATTAGATATAATAACTATTTTTTTCTATTAAAGCATACAAGAAAATAATAAATCTGTTCTTTTGTTAGTACCTAGGTGGTAATGAAAAATAATTTTTAGGTGTCCTTCCAAAAGAAAAAAGTAATTTGTCGTAGATCTAAATATAGTCCAAAATGTATAATTATATCACAGCCCCCAGTCCATAGAACAATTAGTTACGTGATGATTACACACGGGTTTTTTTTCTGTTCAACACAAAATAGTCTATAACTTACATTAATATTCATATATAGTTTCGGGTGTCGGCGACCATTGTATAAATTTATGCGCTGCAAGTTCTTGTTAGTTGTCACACAAGACCCAACTGATTAAATAGGTTGTTATCTTCAAAATATATAGATGATCAGTTCACTATATAATGTTTAATAACTCTATGCAGTTCGAATAATTATGTAATTTAATATATAGTGGACATTCAACTTGTCGAGAAAGATGTCATGCATGTTCGTCTTCTCTAGCTGATAAAAGTATAAAAATTGAACCATGTGATCCCTCGAGTGTCCATGCACACATTCTCACGCAATCACCACATTTCTCGTACAAGAGATGCTCTTTTTTTTTAATACAAAAAATCATTTTTCTTTTTCTTTTGTTTTATTTAATGACAGAATATCGTTTTTAACTTCTTTTGTGCCCCTATCATTTTTAACTTCTATTATAGAAAGCAACTGTTTCACACGAAAAATATATTTTTCGGTATATATCAAAGGGGTAGTATATGCATGCTATGATATTTTATTTGTTATAAAGGAATATATGTGAAGTATATAGAAAAATTAGGTTCAAGTACTACACTAGAAAAAAAATATGAGCCTGGGTCAATTATTTCAAGGCAATTGGTCTCCATCATGCATATTTAAAAAAAAAATTTTTATCTAAGGTATATTTAACTTATTTAGTTAATATTTATCTACAAACTTTTTATATATTTATTTGGAGATTTCCTAAATCCATGTAACGGAAATATTTGACATCTATATTATCAGGAAAGTGAATTTTTAAATATAATTTATATTATTCATAATAGATTTTTTAAAAAAAAATTGAAATATATTTAGCAATTTTGTTTAACGTTAAATAATTATGTTATTACAAACTATTAGAAATATTATGAATTATAGAAGGATTAATAAACTATTAGTTAAGGTTTTTTTTTTCCAAATATGACCTAAAATTTTAATTCAAACACAAAATAACCCATGTGTTTTCTGATTTTTTTTCCCTATTCACCCTAGAAGTTCGAGTTATTCACGAAAATGCCATTACATTTTTTTTTTCTTTCTTTTCTTGAAAATGATTCTTTTACCTTTTCATCCTCATCTTCACCAAGTATTTACAATATTGCCATTGCCATCAATAGCTAACCACCATGAACAACCAATTTGAAGCTCTTAATGCACCAAAGTTTCGATTTTTACTCTTCATATCTCATTAATTATGCACACAAATCACATATCTTTCACTCTCTCTCAAATTCATTAAAAAAAACTAAGATTTTGATTCCAAGCTTTGTAAGGTTCATAGAGACATTGAAGCTCATGATTCGTGGTCATTAACGACTTGGTAGCTTTTGTAGTGAAGTTCTGGGTGCTTGGAGAAGCAAAGCAAGTAATCTTACCGGCTCAAAGTATGAAATCATTTTTTTCCCCAGATCTGTTCGCGAATACTTCGGGAAAACTTTCAGGAGACTTCGCTAGATGTGTTCTCCATCAAGAAGACTTTCCTAGAAGTCTTCTAACTTTCCTTTATTAAGAAAAAAAACCCGAAAATCCCAGAGAAATCTTCTCGGATAAATATGTTAGTTTTGCAATTGACCGAAGTTTGTCAAAAATTTGACTTTTTATAGAAGACTTCTCGGGAAAATCTTTTATAGAAGTCTTATGAAAGTTTTCCGGAAGTCTTCTCACTGTCGAAAGAAGTCTGCGTGGGTTACTTTTGCAATTCAAAAATAATAGTGAAACATTTAATATTAATGAAAAGACTTCTTGAGAAGTCTTCTGAAAGAAGGCTTGGCAGAAGACTTCTAGAGAAGTCTTCTCTGGAAAAGTCAAATATAGTCAATTGCAAAAGTATTTCAGATAGACTTCTTGCGACATTGAGAAGATTTTCAGAAGACTTCTATAGAAGACTTCAAAAATATTCTAATGGCTTCAAAACAGAGAAAGCTTCAAAAATAAACTTTTTTGTTTAAATAATAAACAAAACAATCAAATTAGGTTGAATCTATAACTTTTTAGAATTTAATATATAAACACACACAAAATACATATACAAAATTTGTACCTTTTGGAACAGAAGACTTTAGAAGACTTCCTGAAGACTTTCCTAAAGTCTTCTGAGAGTTTTCTGAGAAGTCTTTCAAAGTATGTCTCAGATCTAAAAAATCTGCAAATTCAAAAACATTCAAATGGCTTTAAAACAGAGAAAAACTTCAAAAATATAATTTTATGCTTAAATAATAAACAAAACAATCACATTAAGTTGAATCTATAGCATTTTAGAATCTAATATATAAAACACACAATAATACATATCCAAAATTTATAGTACTACCTTTAAAAGAGTGAAAGATGAGAACCATGTAATGAAAAATCTGCAAAAAAAAGATAAATTAGTGAAAAGACATTAGGAAAAAATGAGAAATAGATTTAAAGTTTGGTGTTTTGATGTTCAAAGAGATTAGAGAGAGGTTGGAGAGTTTTAGAGTGAGAAACATTACATTCCATTTGATTCTTTATATATGGAAACAAAAATTCCAATTAGGTTAAATATTTTCGATACAGAAGACTTCTTGGTAAGTCTTCTACGAGAAGACTTCTTGGGAAGGCTTCTAGACTCTAAAATCAAATACATGAGAAGACTTCGCTTTAGCCGACAAACTAAAATTCTACTAAAATTTAGGCGAGAATATGTAAGAATACTTTTTAGGAAGTCTTCTGGAAGTCTTCCTGAGAAGTCTTCTAGATGTTTTCCAAACCATAACCTAATCAAATAACTAACTAAATAGCGAAAAATAATTCATTAAACTTAAAATCAATTTATATAGCGTTTAATAGATAAAACTAAACACATGTTGGTAATTTTTTTAAAAAAAAGTTAAGATTCTAAAATCAAACCCTAAATACAAACAATACTATAACATATGTTACTAAACCCTAAACCAAAGTCTTCTCGGAGACTTCCATACCCTATAATCAAATAACTAAGCAAAAACAGTTCCTTAAATTAACTTAAAAGAAACTTAGAAAGTGTTTAAATCAAGTAATTAGATAGTCACTAAACACATATATGTCAAACTAAAAAAAAAAAAAGATAATATTTCAAAATCTAACCCTAAAAATACCAACAATACTATAACATATGTTACCAAATCCTAAACCGAAGGCTATCCTGACTCAATCTACATTCATTCATCTATGTTAAAAATAATTCAATTTCAGTAAAACTAATTTTCCATCATTTAGAAATGTTTATTAATACATGATTTTAGTTTTTTCTCTTTCAAAATATTTTTTATAAAATTTATTAATTACTTTTAAGATCTAATACATGAGAATACTTCGATTTAGGCGGAAATCCTAAATTCTTTTAAGGGGTTTTTGCCAAAACTAATCCACAACTTTATTTTAACCCCAAACTTATACCCAAACTTGAATCAAATGCAAAACTAACCTAAAAGCCTAGTGAAATTACAGCTCAGCCACTTGTGACCAAACAAAAAAACAGAAGCCATTTTTACGAATATAGCCCTAGTAAATCGTCTGAGTCGTCTGAGATGTTGGAAGTCGTCTGGACGACTGAAGTGTAAGTCGTCTAGTACCGGTTTATTTTAAAAATAATTTATAAATCTTGTAAAAAAATATTTTGATGCGTGAAAAATAAAAATCAAGTAATTATAAACAATTTTAAGTGATATAAATTAAGATATGATAAAATTGATTTGTTTTGAAGATAGATGAGTGGAAGTAGTGAATCATGAAATACTTTGGTTTAGGAGTTTGGCAAACATATGTTGTAGTATTGTATGTATTGTTAGGGTTAGATTTTGGAAAACTAAAATGTTTTTTTCAAAAATTAGTTTTCACCTATATGTGTTTATTT
>NC_027756.1:32906504-32921791 GCF_000695525.1 Brassica oleracea var. oleracea
TGAGAGATATGTTGTGTTTAGTTCACAAGAATGGAAAAAGAAGAAGGGTAAATCGATTTTGGGAGCATTAAGAGCTTCAAATTGGTTGTTCATGGTGGTTGTGGTATTGATGACAATGGCAATCTTGTAATTACTTGAAGATGATGAGGGTGAGAGAGTAAAAATGTCATTTTCGAAAAAAAAAAGAAAAAAAAAATTGATGGCATTTTCGTAAATTATATGAACTTGTGGGGTGAATAGGGCAAAACCAATTTTCAAAAAAAAAGGAGGTTAGTTTTGTGTTTGACTTTAAGTTATAGGTCAATTCTGCAAAAAACCCTTCTTTTAAAATTTAGGCGGGAACCCTAAATTCTACTAAAATTTAGATGGGATATGTCAGAAGACTTCTTGGGAAGTCTTCTGTGAGTCTTCCAGACCCTATAATTAAATAACTAAAAAAACACTTTCTTAAACTTTTAAGATACTTAGAAAGTGTTTAAATCAAGTTATTAGATAGTCACTAAACACATATAGGTCAAAGTTTTTTTTTTAAAACAAAAGATAAGATTTCAAAATCTAACCCTAAATATACCTACAATGTTATAACATATGTTACCAACCCTAAACCAAGGACTATCATGAGTTAATCTTTTTTCACTCATCTATGTTGAAAACAATTCAATTTTAGTAAAAATAAATTTATATCATTTAGAAATGTTTATTATTACATGATTTCAATTTTTATCCCATCAAAATATTTTTTATAAAAAATTTAAATTATTTTTAAGATCTACTGAACGAGAACTAAGAAGACTTCTTTGCAAGTCTTCTCACGCGAAGGGTTATAATGGTAAAATTCAATACATGTTTTTTGTTTAGTCATAAGGAAGTTGTTGTAATTTTACTAGCGTTTTGGATTACTTTTGTATTTGATTGAATTTGTGATACATTTTTATATTCAAAATCAAGTTTTGAGTCATTTTTGGCAATTTCTCCGTTAGCTAAACCACTAGACCATGTGGGCTTACACAAAACAAATATCTTTGACAATAAATTATGAATTTTTTAATCAATAAAATTGGTTATAGAAATTTTGTTTTTCATCTTTTTGATAAATGATACTATTTTATTTAAGATCTTTACAAATTTTTAATAAGATATCAATTTTAATAAGGTAACAATATATTGATGTAGTTTTATCGTGTTTTAGGCTTTTAGCCCATAAAATTTTCATATAGTGGGTCAAGATTATCTTCAAGATTCAAAGTTTTATCACACTTACAAAATAAGTAAAGCAAATCACAGAAACAAATTAAAAAAAAAATTACATACACAAGTTAAAAATATATATTATGTAATTTTTATAATATTTACTAAATAAAAAACTTTATCAACTAAAAATTAATCCTGCGTTTGAAAGTACCGATTGAAATGAGTGAACTTTTAATTCAGACAAATATCATGGTCAAATTTTGAAACGGTTTTGTTTCTCACTGTTCTATTCGAGTGTTTTAAATGAGACTATGAAAATAGGATATGTTTACAATATCCGATACTTCGATATAATTTCAGTCTTGTTTCCGCATTTTCCTATACTAAATTCTCCTTTGTCCATATATAGCTAAATATTCATTCTCGTAGCAAGCGCACTAATATTGAATTACATTCAAGAATTGTTAACTTTTACATCGTTGTAATTTAAGCATGATAAAACCAAACAACGGCCTTTAGAGTCCGGAAGAGAAGGGTATGCCGGTACGTGGGAGCCATGCAGTACCTGTGATGAATCTTCCAACAGTGAAAGCAGAAGCATCGGAAGCTTTATTTAGCACATGAAAACCTTTCCAACGGACACGCCACCTCGTCGACGAAGCTGGTCCAATATTCTTATATTCTGCATAGAACAATGTGTCGAGAGCGTACGTCGAACCTTTGATCCACGGAGACCACCCAACTGGACTCACAAAACTATCCAAATACGTCTTAAGAATCACAGTGCGCGAGTATTTCATCCAAGGCCGGCCCAAGTACGTCTTAACGCTACGGACCACAGGTTTTAGATCGACAGCTGGTTGGATTATTGAGTTTTGGATAGAGATACCTGTGTTTTGAAAAGGATCAGCACGACCTTGTGCGGTTATTACATTGGATTGTCCATGTAGTGGCCGACGAGGGAGGATGATACAGTTTTGGAAAACTACGGCTGCATTTCCAAAGATGAAATCGATGGTTCCGAAGATGTAGCACTCGCGGTAAAACTGGCGTTGCGAATGGACCATCAGTGTGTCTTGGTATCCTTCCATTGCGCATCTGTAAAAGATTGAGAGGTCTGAAGATGACCGGAGTGCCACGGCCTGGCCTTTAGCTGGACCCGCTGTGTTCCGAAATGTTATGCCTTTCGCTATGAAGTGAAGCCCCTCGATACCTGGATCACACGCAATCTAGTGAAATTGAAAAAAAATTGAAATAGAATTTCAAATGGTAACGCTCACTCATCACTCATTTCGGGAAAATATAGCGCTAACGATGTTTTTTTTAGCGCCAACTGTTGTATATGTCATTTTCTTAGATTTATAGCACCAGCGTAGCTCAAACGGTGTTCTAACTTGGCCCCTGGTTCTACCTTTTCTGTTTTATTATTGATAGTGCACCCGCTAGATAAATTGTCTAGCTTCACCCCTCGTTCTAATCCACTAAAAATCTCTCACGCGAACCTCCCAAAAATTTATAAAAATAATTAAAAGCAAAACAATTTTCCTGCAAATCGATGAAAATAACATATGTATATCGTACAAAACAATAATACATGACTATAAAGTCTTCAAACCCTAATTTTTGTGGGTTTATAGTTCTTAAAAGTTTGTCAGTTCTTGCTAGTTTTGACATGGGTTCATTATTGGTTTTTTAATGAAAAACCAAATGGGATAACTGTACACTGTACGGTTTGCAGTTCAACTGCTTGAACCGGTTCCATGTTCTCATATTGGGAAAAACGTTGATAAGTTGACATCCTTTTTATATTTACTCATACCGCAGCCTTTTAAAGATAAACTGATCATGAATTGCTTCTCTTTATTATAATCTTTTATTTTGCAAATTTCATATATAACTGGGCACTTCTTACTTACATCCGTATCCATTTAACACTCATATACGCATGCAAGGCATTTCTCAGGATTGTGTAGTCAAATTAATACATATACTAGTTCTAATCTATTAACTATAAACTAAAACAATAAGAATCAGTAAGTTACCGGCAGTGGCAGAACTATAAGTTGTGTAGCCTTCTTTGACACTGCGACCTCCGGTGATAATGGTGTATCTCATTCCGTCGCCGACCAACATTAGGTTATCGTTATTGAGACGTACGTTTATGTTTTCTTGATATATCCCTCTCTTCACGTAAATCACAAACAACCCTGACGTCACCTTTCTCCGTCCAGCCAGTTCAATAGCTGCTTGCACAGTCTTGACATGCCCCGATCCGTCCTTGGCCACCACGACGTTGGCTGGGACGGTACGTGCCGATTGAAATTTCAGAAGTCTCCTCTCTTTACGGGAAACCCATGCTGGAAAAACCTTCGGATCATCAGTGATGGTGGTATCGTTGTTTCCGGTGGTCAAGAGGGCTCCGTTGACGGCTAAGCAGTTGCTTATTAGGTGGGAGATCTTGGTGTTTGAAACGATTGGTGTGGTGAAATCTGAGACGTTAAGATCAGAGGAGCCGCGTCGGCATGTCTCTGTGTTTGTAAGCGCGGTGCTCAGCCACGTTTGAGCGTCAACGTCGGTGCACGGTTCTCCGGCGGCTTTTGGAGACAAGCCTTGCAGCGTCCTGTTTAGCTGAAGGACAGTGTCTCCATATAGGTCAATGCAGTCTGTCAAAATGGCTTGTTTCCGGCAATCAGTACAGTTCAGACCGGACATCTTCAGCTTGTCTTGAGCGGATATGGCCCGATCCATGGCTGCTTCCACCAGCATTGCCCTGAACTCGGATAGATGTGTCGGTAGGCGATAACCGTTGTGGCGTCGGAAGTAGTGATTGCACGGATCAGGGTATGGAGTTTGATCGCACCATGTATCAATGCCGGTGGTGAAATTACCGTCCGCTGTGGTGGTGAGAGGATGGAAACAGAGTAGTAATAGTAAGTGTAGAGATAGAATAGAGATTTTATGCATCATCGTATTCACGTTCCTTGTTTCGCTAAACGATGTGGGTTTTGATGTGAAAGAGTAGAACTGAATGTAAATCAAAGTAAGACTTTAGAGACAAGACATAATACAAACATGACTCTAATCTATCTTAAATCTATTCTATTATATAGTAATATATTGTGATGGTATTAACATTAATTAATATCGTGACTTGTGAGGTCATGAGTGAGATATACCTCCGATCGCATCTGTATTGTTCAGCTCGATGGCTGTTTTCTTGTTACGTGAACGATCGCATAACTATTTAGTATGTTTAATATTACGAAGAGATTTTTTTTTTGAAAAATTATAAAGACATTATAAAGAGATTGAACTAATTTATAATATTAAATCAGAAACATTCCTATTTTTCTTTAATAAAATGACAATTTTCTCAAAATACCTCTAAATTTACAAAGGAAATTTAATTTTTATGAATGACAATTTTATCTTTTAGGTTTTGGGTTTAAAACTATACATACCCATTAATTTAACTTATTACATTTATGACTCATTAAGAAAGTAAATTTCATCAATCATAAATTTAATTTTATCAATAGGCATACACTCACTGTATGCTTCTAAAAACAATTATCTACATTAAAGTCGTCGTAGTATTGATCATGCCAAAACCTATAAATTAAAATTCATATCATAAATACAATGCATTTAAATTATGTGACAAATAAAATTGTTTATTAACTTTTGTGTATTATTATAAAATGTATAAGAATTATAATCAATTTTTTTTAAAAAAAATAATATCTAATTTTTTTTGGGTTTTTGTCGGGTCAACCTATTTCGGTTCACAGGTTAATGGCAGAATTTTATGTTTTATTAGATTTTTCACTATATTAATTCGTCAGTAAAGTACATATATACTCCTTCTAAAATTACATAATTTATAAAAATTAAAATGTTTTCTTTGCACCATTTAAATGTAGAAGCACTATTATTCTTCATCATTCTTTTGGTTCTGGTATTTTGTTTTTGGTATTTTGGTTTTAGAAATTTAGGAACCGTTAAAATATTTACAAAGTTTTGTTTGGTTTAAATTGGGTTATTTCGATTTTTGGTTCGGTAGCGAAGTTGGGAACCGACTAATATCCAAAACAATTTGTGCCCAATTTCTTCTGGTTCGATTATGGTTTCTCGGATAATTTTGGATTTATAGATAAAAATATCAGATAATTTAGGTTTTCAGCTTAAAAATCGGGTAATTTGGGTTGTTCGGATAAAAAAATATCGGATAATTCAGATAATTTTTTAATATTTGAATAAAAATATTCAATTTCTGAGAATTCAGTTAATAAATAGTATTTGTAGGATATTTGGTTATTTAGAAATTAAATATAATTAATATTTGTTGGTGTATAATTTGTATTTTAAAAATCCAGGTACCCATTTGGTTCACGATTCAGTTTCAGTTTTTTGATTCTAGAGATATAAGATTTGCTCAGCTATTTATGAAATTCAGTTCAATTTGGATTTTTTTTTCTTCAGTTTGCTACGATCTGGTTCGCGGTTCTGGATAAATATACGCAAACCTATACATTGTATTATATAGAAATTCAGTTAAAAATGATTTAATTTTAAAAACTAACCACTCTTTTCAAGTGCGGATCAAAATCTAATATCATTTTTAAAGGCGAAACAGAAATTTAAAACTCTCTCTCCTAAAACTATCTCGAGCTCCTCCGTAAACTGTACATACGGTGGCCGGCGGTCTATGTTTTCACCGCCGGTCGCCACCTCTCCTCATTATTTTCTTTGTTTCTGTTTCCGCTTAACCTCTTGTCTTGACCTCTCTTCTCTTTGTCCGGTGGCTCTGGATTTTTCAGGGTTCTACTGGCGATCTAGCAGGAGGCTTTGGATGTCTGCAGAAGCCCTGGAGCAACAGCGAAGAGAAGGATAGTCGATGAGGCTAAGGGATCCTAGGAGCCTTCTCATCCGTGACGGATGGTCCCAGATCTGGTTCGCTTTCCCTCGCCGGAGATAAGATGTGTCACTGCCTCCAGACCCACTGCTGTCTCGTTAGCTTCTCCCTACTCTCGCTGTGGTTTGATTCTAGAGTTCTTGTAGGACTTTTTCACTCAGAACTGAGTGAACAGCGCTAAGAGATCTCTGCTTACCAGCTTGCTCCAGCTTATCGATTCTTCCAGCAGATTCGTCAACCAGAGCTATCGCAAATCGCTCACCGCACCAACTGATAGAGTTTTAGCTCAGATTCTTCACTAGAACTCGATCGCAACACTCAAATCTCTTTATTGAATCAATGGAAACAATGTATTACACTTTGTATAGAGAATCAATTGAAAATAGATGGCTTATCCCAATCGAATCCTCCTCAAGTCTAACGACTCAACCCACTATACAAAGCTAACTTCCAAATGAAATCTACACTCCTTATTTAAGCTCCTCAACGGTCTCTAACAGAAGACCCTCTCATTGAAGCCAAGTCTTTCACTCAAGCAGACCCTCCGGCTGAACAAGAGTCTTTCTCCGAATTCAAAGCTTCTTGAGTTTCCCCTTCTTCTCCCGCCACCTTCTTCTTCTTCCTCACATAACAGTATTGTGGCTTATCACCATCCTGTCAGTTCTGCGATGGTGAAATCTCTGGTGGTCCGATTTGTCTTCTTGCTGCATTGGTGGCTCCGGTGGGGTTTGTGAGGACTGACCCGATTGGGAGCTCTTGGCGGTGAGGTCCATCTCTTCCCTGAAGATGTCACTTGATTTTGAAGTTAATTCTTAGTTCCTCCTGCGCTCTCAACTCAGGAAGGACACCAGTGGTTACTCCTCACATCCTTTCCGGCATAGTGTTCTACAGAGTTATCCCTGAGATTCTCTTATTGTGTCGTGGCCGGAGTCGAGAGATTAAACCTCTGCATATGCCCCTAAAGACTCTCCTTGTTCTTCATTACTTGTTGTCTGTTTTGTCAGATGGGTTCTTGATGTTAGTCTGCTGGTTTCTGGTTCGTTGTGCTTGGTGATGGCTTCTTCACGAGTACCGTGGCAGGGACGCCTAACCTCCCCCGCTTCTCATTATTAGGAGCATCCTTCAGAACCTTCACCAACACTCTATTTCTGATGGCTAACGTCTTTGTTTGCAGGTTCTTCTAGCAAACTGAAGCTGTTGGCCTCCTAGAGTTCATATGTTAGTCTACCGTATGTTGTATTCGTTAGCTTTAGCTTAGTCATTTAGGTGTAGACTAAAACTATCTTTTGTGCCATTTAGTCTTTTAATCTTTTTATGGAGGTTTTTGGTACCTTCTTAGTAGTCTCTAGGAGACTTGGATACAAAATCATTGTATGCATGAGTGTAAGTCCAGTTAAAGATGAATTGAAAAATAAATTTAATCTACAGTAAAATTAATTGAATTAGTTAGTTCAAAACAAAATTGATAAATTATTATTGTATTTCATAATTATTCTCAAAACACAAAGTCAACAATTAAATGATGTGAAAAATCAATTTAATAATAAAAATAAAAGAAAAGCTAAAAATACTTCACAAATGTTATATGATTATAGTATATAGCAGTTCTCACAAATTTTGACTGCACGCAGTCGAGAAATATATAATAATAATAAATAAAGCAGATCAAATTTTAATTTACAGAAATTCTTGTGTGTCACCCATCTTTTGCCCGCTCCCCAATCAAAATAAGAATGGTGAAAATGGATAAAAAAAATTGTTTCAAAATATTATACAAAATTTAAATAGTTTATATAAAATTTTATACTATTATTTACTTTCATAATTAAAATAAGTATGTTATAGAATATACTTTGTGACATACAAAATAGCATACTAATATAAAACAATATAAATATTTATTAACTTATTATATTTATATTATTGCATGAATCTAAATAGTAACAATATATCACTTTATAGTTTTTAAATTTGGATGATTTAATAAAATTTATTATGTCTCTTTGATAATATTAGATATTTTTTAAATATATATAGTAAAATATTTACAAATTTATGTACATTTTTTTGTCATCAAATTTATGTGTATATATATATTTTAATGTGATTTTATATTCAAAGTCTACCATTTTATGAATGGTGATTATTATATTTACCTAACTGTTAGTAATTTTGTATGCTTTTATCTATAATTTTTATAATATTTTAAATTATTATTTAATGTTTATAAGTATATTTAATTATGTTTTAAAAATGGTCATAAAATAAAAAATATTTAAACAGATAAATCTTACATATGTAAATATATGAATTCTTATTTTGTGGAATATCTAACTTTTGTAGATCTTTTATGACTGAAACCTTTAAGATCAAAGCTAACATTCATTACATATTATTTAAATAAAATATAAATTAAAAGGAAAATTTTCAGAAATATCACATTCCTAATAACATTTTTCATGTTTACTTTAAACACTTTTATCTTCACTTTTAAAGAAGAAAATGACACTTTTAACTCTAGAGTTAACTAATCTATACTTAGGGTTTAGAGTTGAGGGGTGAGGTATGGTTTTTGGAATGTGGAGTTTATAATTCTAATAAATATATAAATTAATACTTAAAAGTTTTTCAAATTTTTTTTAAACGAATTTCAAAAAGATTTTTCGAATTTCAAAAAGAAAATTTGAAAAAAAAAACTTTGAAAACAAATTTCAATTTTTTTTGTATTATAAAAAAATTGAATTTGAAAACATAAAAAAGTTTTTACGGTAACCATGAAAATTCTCCAAAACAAAATTGATGGAACGCTAGTAACATTATAAAATTACTGAGTAACTAATGTACAAGATGGTTCATGATTTTTATTTTCATATTTGAACCACATGCTGTCGGTAAATATTCTATTATTTTGAAAAGTATATCACTTCACAAGTGATATAAGATGTTGAATGGAAAGTAAATATGCGGTCCTATCATGTTAGTGTTTTTCTCTATTCAAACTTTTCTTTTTTTTTTTTTCTTGTGTAAACTCCACTATTTTGGATCGCAAGTGTATAATTTATCATATTTTATATTGTCTTATTTTACATGAATGGAAATAAAAGGTGGACTCTCCACCTTTTGAGTAAAATCCACCATTTTATTTATTTCCCATTCATACATAATCTTAGTCTTTTAGAAAACTAGATACAATTAAGTAGGGCGACAGCGATAAGGAGTGATAGGGTGACAGCGATACAGAGATTTCCCTTCCACTTTCACCGGTGTTTCAATGGTGTCTTTGGACCCCATTCCACCAGATGCGGAGTCTCTTCCTCCGGCCGATGGTACCATTGTCGAAGAACAGAGCTCTCCATGGCGCAAGGAGCAAGCTTCGGATGCTAGTTCTATGGATTGTGAAACGATTGAGATCGTTAATGGAGAAGCCTCAGTTCAGGTCCCCTCTGTGATCCTCACAGATCCGAATATTCTTTGGAAAAGTTTTGTGGTTGGTTACTTCATTGGAGATGCTCCACATGCGGGTCCGTTCATGCTACAATCAACTGTCATTGAAAAGAACATGGTCCTATTCCATGTGGAAAACCCTCAGACTCGTTTACGGGTCCTTCGACGCAAGTACTGGCATGTGTCAGACGTTCCTCTTGTGGTTAATGAGTGGTCTCTGGCTACAGCTTCAACGGCTCCGGAAATTTTTGGTATGCCTATGTGGGTATCCACATACCAGGGGTAGATTATATGGAGTCAAGATCACTGGCCACAACGAATGATTATATTTTAACTCTTCAATCAAAGGTTTGAGGAAAATATCTAGACTAGCTCGCGGGTGATTCGGTCCAGAATTCAAAATTGTGAGAAACAAGTACTCTGTCTTCATGCACATACCAGGGGGTAGATTATATGGAGTCAAGATCACTGGCCACAACGAATGATTATTAGACATTCCAAATGGATTGAAGCCATCCGTACATAAGCCAAGATAAACATTACGAGGTTCTTCTGCAAAACGGGGATGTTGATCTTGAAAGTATTTCCACTCCGCCGCATCTGACGGATGACACATTTCACCTTCCTTTGCTTGGTGCTCTGCATGCCATCTCATTGCTGATGCAGTCTTCTTGCTCTGGTACATTCTCTTCAATCTGTCAGCAATAGGTAGATACCACATACGACTATATGGTACTTTTGTCCTACGCCGTTCATTTCTAGGCTTCCATCTTGGTGCATCACAAAATCGACATTTATCCCATCTTTCATCTTCTTTCCAGAAGATCATACAATTGTTAACACAAACATCAATTGTATGGTAGGGGAGGCCCAAATTGCGCATCAACCTTTTTGTCTCGTAATGTGAAGCGGTTGATTGGTTTCCAGGTGGTAAATAGTCTGATAACATTTGGCATACCGAATCCACACATTTTTCACTCATATTATAATCTGTCTTATTTTGCAAAACTCGAGCAGCTAAGGATAACTGCGAGTGACCTTCGTGACAACCGTCATACAAATGATTTTTTGCTCCTTCTAACAAATCGTAGAATTTTTTTGAATGGTTGGAAACCGGATCTACAACATTTTGATAACTATCACCCTGTTGATAATTATCATAATTCAAATTATCATGAAATGCATCATTCACTATTTCCACATATCTATCTTCTACTAAATTACCAACTTCTTCACTACCACTTAAATGCGTCGGATCAACATAACTCGTTCCTAATCCCATGTCGATTTCTTCTCCATGGTTGTACCAAACATAATAATCTTCCATAAATCCTCTACTATATATATGTTTCAAGATTTTTTGCCCCGAGAGAAATTTTTCGTTTCTGCAAATACTACAAGGGCAAAAGAACTTACCACCATTGCTCTGCGTTAATTCCTGACTATTTGCAAACGTCATGAATTCTTCTACCCCCGCGACAAACTCTCTCGAGAAATTCCCCGTTTCTTCATCATTCCGCTTGTACATCCAAGCACAAAAATTAATATAGTTGTTATAATTGCTCGTCATTGTTGTTCAAGATTTTTTTTTCTCGAAATTGTTTAAGGATATGATTCTTACACGGGTGATGAGATAAGAAATGTGTCGGTTTTGATCTATATATATAATATTTACCGACTGTTTTGCTACTATTTTGCTACTTTTTTGCTACTGATTTTGCGACTACAACAATCAGTCGTCAAAAACCGGTGTACTACTCCCAGTAACGATTTCCACGTGTTTTGTAACGGTATTTTGCGACTGATGGCCGACAAAAATATAGTGACCTAGTATAAGTAGCTAAATAGTCGCAAATTACCAACTGAATAAGGACTAAGTTTAGTAGTCGTAAATTAGCGACCAACTAGTAACGGATTTAGATTGGTCGCAAATCAGTAGCTAAATAGTAGGTATTTGGATGGTATATTTAGCGACTGCAGATGTAGTCACTAAATTCAGTAGGGAAATCCATGTTTTCTTGTAGTGGGTGGATCTCAAAGAAGTGCCAAGTCACTTGTTCTCTCACAAGAGACTCAACTGTGTGGTAGGCGCAGCGGGTTGTTTTGTTAAGCTTCATCCCACTACGGAGAAGTGTGTAAGACTGGATGTCGCTAGAGTTTTAGTGGAGGTGAATCTTCATAAACCTCTTGTTGAACGGATTTCATTCATAGATGTTGATGATTCTAAGGTTACAGTGGTGGTAAGTTATCATTGGATCCCGCAAAGGTGCACAGTTTGCAAGAAGTGGGGACATAAGGGAGGAGACTGTAAGTATGGCACGGTCACCATTCAGAAGAAATCACCCCTATCAATGATAAGAGTACTACTACCCCCACTCCAGCTTTAGATGGCAGCGCTGCAAGGGAGGTTGTTCACTCTCTGATAAGTGATCTTGAAGTGTTCTCTGGAACTGCTCTGCTGGTGCCGGATCAACAAGCCATGGATGTTGGAGAAGTTGGACAAACCATTGCAGAAGTAGACCAGGTTACTGCATCTGCGACGACACATAAGGATGTCTCTAGGTCAGACGAAGAGATTAATGGAGGTATGGTGGATGGAAGGCAGAAGGAGGTGCATGATATTCCAGCTCTTGATGGGAGTAAGAAAGAATGGAGGAATGTTGGGCATTCTACGCTAGAGAATAGGCGCTCTCACAAACCTAGTGACGGTTCGGAATCTGCCATTACGGTTTCTCCTTCTCGTTTCCAGCCTTTGGCAGATGTAGATGAAGAGGAAATTTCAGACGATCAGGGGGATTTTGAAGAGGGAGAACTGATTGAAAATAAGGAGGCGAGTCTTAAGACCACCCGAAAGGCTCCAAAAGGTTCTAAGCAACAGATGGTAAACAAATCTCAGAAGAAGAGAGTGGCATCAGTTCGTGATTTAAAGTTGCAGCATCTACAATTCGGAGTAAAGAAATCTTCTGTTAGGAAGATATGACGTCCTTCTTCGCTTGG
This sequence comes from Brassica oleracea var. oleracea, assembly GCF_000695525.1. Classification (NCBI taxonomy): domain Eukaryota; kingdom Viridiplantae; phylum Streptophyta; class Magnoliopsida; order Brassicales; family Brassicaceae; genus Brassica; species Brassica oleracea. The sequence continues at coordinate 32,919,052 of NC_027756.1, forward strand.
AACATGCACAGGTTCAATATGCCGCACAAATATGAGGTATTACGGAAATGGATTCATTCTGAAAATCCAACTTTCGGGTGCCTGTTAGAGACGAGAGTTCAGCATGATAAATTCCATAGTATTGTTACTGATGCTTTACCTGGTTGGAACTCTATTGCAAACTATGAGTACCACCACCTTGGGAGGATTTGGTTTTGCTGGTCTGATCAGGTGATTGTCACTCAATTGAATAAAACTAGCCAGATCATTTCTTGTGCCGTTCAGAACCCTGTTACTGGTGAGCAGTTTATCTGTTCCGTCATCTACGCTTCTAACTACCTTGTCGATCGACAGACTCTGTGGGCTGATATTCGAGCAACTCAAGCCGCTTATGGTCACTTAAATATGCCATGGATCTTTATTGGTGACTTCAATGTCACTTTCTCTTCTCAGGAGCACTCCCGAGCTACATATTATTTACCATACCAAACGGGGATGAGGCAGTTTCAGGATGTGGTCTCGGACTGTGGCTTTTCGGATCTATCAGCAACTGGTGCACTTTTTACTTGGTGGAACAAACATGAGGGGGATCCAATTGGTAAAAAAACTGGATCGTGCTTTGGTTAATGGAGACTGGCTCAGAGTTTTTCCTTACTCTCAAGCTCAATTCAAAGCAGGTGTTATCTCTAATCATGCAAGGTGTTCTTTCTGCATTGCTGATCGGCCTGCTGGTAATAGGAAACCTTTTCGGTTTTTAAATACCTTGCAGATCATAATCAGTATATTCCAACGGTGCAAAGGATATGGGACTCAAGCCCTCCACTGTTTCACTCTAGTATGGCTCTTCATCTGTTTCACAGGAAGCTTAAACTTCTAAAGTCTGATATTCGTGCTTTAAACCGGACACAGTATGGCGATATCACTACTAAGACTCGTGAAGCCTATGCAGTGCTATGTGACAGGCAGAATGAGGCGTTGGTGCATCCCTCTGTTGATTCCTTTTGGATTGCAGCTGAGGCTTTGGATAGATGGAACCACTTGGTAACAATTGAGGAGAAGTTTTATCCGCAAAAATCTTGTGTTGGGAGTGGGGGACATAAATACACTTTTCTTTCATCAATAGGTTCAGTCTCGAAATGCCAAGAATGCAATCGAGTCTCTTCTCTCGAGTTCCAGGAAAGTCGTCATAGATGCAGCATATATTAAGAAAGAAACGGTTGATCACTTTCAGCGCTTCTTACAGACGCAACAAGATACATCATTGGTGTCCTTGGAAGAGGTCCAAACGCTCTTGAGTTATCGCTGCTCAGATAGTAAAGTTTTGGATTTGGTCTCTCCTATCACAGCCTCTAAAAGTTACAAATTTAAACTACAATATTCAAATTTTTGTAAACAATGTCTCTAAATGAATAAAATATCTAAAAACATATTTCAAATATTATTTTTAACTAAATGAATAAAATATATAAGGAAGATATTTGTTTATTAACGTTATATACAAATGCTTTTTATGATTTCCTTTTATATATATATATAGGGTCATAGGGATAGTACCATATTTTAATGTGCTTTTAACATATTATCCATTTTTATTGTATGATATATCAGACTTTAATTATATTACTGCTATAAATCATGATGATGAGAAACTAATCTTTAAATGATAAACCAGCCATGTGATATGCACACATCCCAAGCAATCACCACATATCTCGTACGTATCCTCATTCGCAAAATCTTCATAGTAATTTGCGATAGCAGAGTCCATTAGCTGGAAGGTGTGTGAACGCCAAGAACCATAGGGATGGAAACTGTGGGTGTAGATTGGATCTGTAACACGGAACGCAGAAACTGTCGTTGACTTCTCCGTAGCACGATTCGCGAAAAAATAAATAATATATGATAAGAGTTAAAAAAATAAAGAAAAAGTCCATTTTTATTCATAACATAAAAGTTTTCTAAACCGTCATATATAAATGAAAAGAATAAAAATCATAATCCAACTAGGAAAAATGAAAACATAAAGACATAAGAAAAATGAAAAGTTGACCGACTCTCTCTTTCTTGGATTGCTGATGGTATAATCTCTTGGTTATGAGCCATCCACAATCTGGTTCATAACACTCCCCTTGGATGCCATAACCATTTAGAGCATGTAATGTGCTTTAATGTTGCCTCATTAAAACCTTACCAGGAAAATCCAATTGAGACAAAACCATGGTGAAGGAAAAAGAGTACAACACACATTACTCTCCAAGATTTGGAAATTACTGAAGGTCCCTTGGACCTATCCAATTTTCTGCAATCTATGGGTGATGAAGATCTTGGGTAGAATATGCTTCGTCCTCGAACATGATAGTTGGTTCTTCTTTACCATCGGCCATGCCACAATCTGATCGAACATATTGAGTCACCGACCTCAAATACACACACACGAAATCTTGGATGATGTTGCTGTGATATGCGTGTACCACTATGTGTAAAACATAACCTGTCTGAAAAACAAATCAATAAAACCAAATAACCCCTCTTTGGGCTGGTTAGTATAAAATAAACCAAAATCAAAGGCTTCTTCATCGTCCTTCTTATGGACCAAACAGATCAGTATCTAAAACAAGACTTCTGCATCGTCCATCTCAGGACTAAATGGACTTCTTTATCGTCCACCTTTGGACTGAATGGATAAGTGTCCAGAACAAGTGATCTCACGCCCATGTACTAGATAATGGGTGAGACTGGTCCATATTAAATCTCTTGAGTA
>NC_027756.1:32923096-32923624 GCF_000695525.1 Brassica oleracea var. oleracea
ACCATAATCATTTAAACGTTTGGGACATGTATTCACCAGTATTATCTAGACATATAGTCTTTATTATAAAAAAGGGGCTCCTAGACGTTTTACTAGTGATGGCCTAATGAGTTTCCCTTGTGTATGTGCTACACACGTGAGATTCTTTGGGATAACTCTTCTTATCTTTTAATGTGTGCTTTTTGAATATCAATTTTCGCATCATGTTTGGACCAGGATGGCCAATTCGGTCATGCCATAAAGTGTATATTTTCGCAGGCTTTTAGCCTCTATCATACTGATCTATGCATAGTCTAGGTCAGTAGAGAATGCATGTATAGTCTTTAGGACTTATTATGGTCTTGGGCGATTTTATACATATATCTGAAGGAACTCTTTGTTTCCTTCGCCCATTGTTTCAATATGAAAACCATTCATTATTATATCCTTAAAACTCAATAGGCTGCTCTTGCTCTTAGAGATGGGTGAATATAAGGCATCACTTCTAGATGCATACCCTTAGGCAATAATATATTAGTCTAGCCATAG
>NC_027756.1:32924343-32949634 GCF_000695525.1 Brassica oleracea var. oleracea
TTCCTGATACAACCCTTGACTTGGATTCGAGGACGAATCCATTGTTAGTGTACATTTCTTGTCATGTCCCCGATCCTAGATAGGATCGTCCGGACAGACTGTGGCGCGAGGCAATGCACTGATCAGGTCATCTGGCCTTGAGACAAGCGTGCCATGGTCCAAATTGATGGTTAAGGATGTCAGACATCTGAGACTTAACCTGGATACGATGGAGACAAGTTGTTTAGAGCTGGACGAGTGATCCGGTAGCTGGACGAGGTCCGGGTCGAGCTCAATCAGCTCAAGAGAGTGTGGTATCAGCTCACTCAGTGTTGTTCAGCTCACGGGAGCTGATGGACTAGATCACTCAGCTGGGGACAGTTGGCAATCAGCTTACCTCAGCTTGGCGGAGTGTTCCGGTCCGGACCAGTGTGGCCGGGTCTAAGCGGTTACCGAGCCGTCCCGATGGTCCGTGTGGGACGATGAGCCCAGGTTCGATCTTGGCTGAACCAGGCAATGAGACAAAGGCCTGGTGAGCGGTTACCGAGCCATCCCGATGGTCCGTGTGGGACGAAGAGTCTAGGTGCGATCTTGGCTGAACCAGGCAATGAGACAAAGGCCTGGGGGAGTTGGTTTCCGTGTGGGAACTGCCAGGGGAGCAGTTGGGGCGGTTATGGGAGCGGTTCTGAGCGGTTTTGGGCGAAATGGTACAAGGGGACAAATTGCATCTCCTTGGCCAATCCTTTGTAACCGATCGGCCAGAGTAGTTACCGGTCCCTCTCTCTATAAATACAGACCCTTGGGGTCGATTTTTGGAATCATTTTTCCTATGGAAAGCCCTGAAAAAATCGTGAGACAAAAGAGAAAGAGAGTGGCCGGCGACTTGAAGAACTGTGTGTGGTGGTGCTGATCTGATCCAACAAAATCGTGACCGTGTGAAGCAGGATGGATACTAGACAGAATGAGAAGGAGAAGGACTTGGCGCCTGGAGAACGGACTCCTAAGGTCAGTGGTGTGGTTCGCAAACCATCAGACATAGCCGGCGGTTGATCCGTCCGTGCCTATGGTCCGATCCGTCCTGTTGGTTACACCCATTTCCACTTTCTGATTATTTCATCTAATGTTCTGGATAATTATAGTGTGGTCTGATGGATCAGACTTGATGGCACTGAACCAAGGCCTTGGCCGGTTCAGGAATGATGTCCATGGCCTTGGCTGGACTGATCATGGTCGAGATCTATATGATCGAGACTGAATTGATAAAATCTGACTTGACCATTCTCTTAGTTCGGATTTATCATGAATTGTCATGAATTTTAATTAGTTTTTGGAGCACTTTCGAAATTGGCCAGACTTGGGCCTGATGAGCCGTTTGTATGCTTAGATGTTGAACCAGCCATGCAATGATAGATCTTTGTGTTAAGATATCTGATCATATGCTTGTGTGTTGTAATTGTGGTTCCAGGTACAGACTTGGACCGTGGTAAAGGAAATGGACTGTGAGGACTCCAGCCGTGGGAAGATGTGTGGTGATTGGGTCTTTGTTGATAGATGTGAAGCACTAGTAACCTATTGTGCTTGTTGTGAATTTATGATAGCCTAGTGTGCAACTTAAGTATGATGAACGAATGAATGATGTATGGATCGATTTTATTATCTATAAAATATCGATTTGCTCTTATATGAATCTGATTGTCTAAGTTAGAATGGATGAACCTCAGAACATTGAAAAATACTTAGAAAAAAATATAGCACTTGAATTCGGAAATAAAGGAATCAGACTGAATGGAATTGTTAAGTAAGCCGCGGTCTGGTTGGGTTGAGGAATCCAGGATCGGGTCTTACAAATTGGTATCAGAGCATGCTTGACACAAACCGCGAGCTGAACACGAACGGGACGCGAGCTGACTCCTATCGGATTGAGCTGCTTCTATCGGGTCGCAGACGTCCTTTGTTGCTGATCGGGAACGCCTTGATCGTCGGACGCGAGCTGTCTGATGCTGTCGCGAACGGGGAAGAGATCGCGTGCTGGAACTGCTCTCGGGTCGCGAACGCCTGAGCTTGGATCAGGAACGCCTTGGGCTGAAGCTGATCGGGGACGCGAGCTGGAACAGACGCGGAAACAAGAGACGCGATCGGGGTTTAGGGTTCGTTGGGTCGCGGCTAGGGTTAGAGTTTTTTCGATTTGGTTTTAGCTTAAGGTTTTAGAGTTTCGTGCTGATAACGTGTTATAAAAGTAATGAAAAAGTCTATCTTTATTCATAACATAGAGGTTCCTTATATAGGAGATTACACCGTCATATATAAATGGAAATAGTACAAATCATAATCCAACTAGGAAAAAGGAAAACATAAAGACATAAGGAAAATGAAAAGTAGGCCGACTCTCTCTTTCTTGGGCCGCTGATGGTATAATCTCTTGGTTATGAGCCATCCACGATCTGGTTCATAACAATAAGCAATAAATCGTGCTTTATCCATGTTTATCCCCCGCAACGCCCGCTTATCATTTCACAAGTTTTAAAAATCCATCTCACTCAATTGTAATCTCAACGCCCACGTTGCTTGACTTTAATCAATCAAAACCATTTGATCATATGTATTTCTCTATTTAAAAAATAAAAATTAGTTGAAATACAGTAAGTTGTATACCATTTTTGAAAAGTACATTTAATTCAAAAAACAATCTAACATTTTGACATATGATTTAGTGATTATTGTTTAGAGTATAATATTTAGAGATAGAGTTAAATTTATAAACTTCTATAAATTACTCTTAAACATTTATAAATGATTCGACAACTTAATTTTTTTTATAATAAAGTTAAGATATTTATGAAAATGATTATCATTTAAAAGTAAAACTAAATTTTGATCCGCGCTTAGAAAATGCGGGTTTGTTTTCGAAATTAAATGTTTTTTAAATGAATTTCAATATAAAATAGAGTATAGGTCTAGGTACATTTACATGGAATCGTGAACCGAACCATATCAAACAGAAAAACACAAAACAAAAATTGAAATTGAAATTAATTTCATAAATAACCCAGCAGATATGATATCTCTGAAACCGAAAATTGAAACCAAACATAGAACCAAATGGGTACCTGAGTTTTAAAATACAAATTATATACCAATAAATAATAATTATATTTGATTTCTAAATAACTAAATATCTAAAAACTACTATTTATAAACCAAATTACCCAAAATTGAATTACCCTAATATTTTTTATTCAAAATATCAGATATTTTTATTCGATATTACTCAAAATTGAAATACCCAAAATATCAGATATTTTTTATTTAAAATTATCCAAATTATTTAATATTTTTATTCGAACAAATTGAATTTTCTGATATTTAAATTGAAAACCCAAAATTATCCGATATGTTTTATCTATCATTATGAAATTAACGGAAAACCCAAAATTGAACTGAAACATAATTGGACCTGGATAAAATCTACAAACCCACCATAAACATTTGAACTAGTACTGGTTACCCCGGTAAAAACCCAGTAAAACATGATAACACTTTTTGAAAAAATTGATTAAAATTTTCATGTATTTTATAATAATACAAAAAACTAAATAAACTATTTAATTTGTCCCGGTAAAATCTAGAAAAATCTGATAACACTTTTTATAAAATTGATACACTTCTCCTGTATTTTATAATAATAAATAAAACTAAATAACCTACTAGACTTGTCAATTTATATAAACTAGTGGCTGAGCCCCGCACTTGCGCGGGGTTTGTCAATTAGTTTCTGTTCCATTCTTTTTGTATATGCATGATTCATTTTTTTTCTTGACTTCTCAGATTTTCATATGCAATGATGGAGATGTAGTATTTGGCATCATCAAGATAAGGCAATCATTGTCGTTGTATTAGCATAGTAGAAATTTTTATACCACTCGTTGCTGGTTGGTCGATTGATTCATTGTAATGTTTCTTTTGGACCGATGTTAGTAGCCCTGAGACTTATTATTCGGCATCTGAGATGTTCGAATCTGAATCAGATAATAAAATTTTAGATCCGTCAAAATCGAATTCAAACCAGATATCTTGTCTCTTAAGTTTAGATATTCGGATCTGGATCCCTATTTTAAAAATATTTTAATTTTTAAAATAATTTTATTTTATATATTAATATGTATAGATTAAATGGTTTATAATATTATATTTTAATTTTATACACATACATATATATTTATAAATGTTGTATAAATATTTAAATTATTTTTTATTTTTAGGATTTTAGTATTTTAAAAAAAATATTTTTATTTTTTAAAATTATTTTTACGAATCTGGATCCCCACCTGCTGGAAATACGATGTCGAGACAGATATTCGGCCAGATATCCGGACGCCACGAATCCAAATCCAAATACTACATCTACGGATCCGACGATCCGGATCCAAATATCATATATTCCCTAAATATCCGGATCCGTCTCACCCCTATGCGTTAGTGACATATATAAGTATCAGTTTATTTGTTTAATATTTTGTTTCAATATTTTGGATGCTTTTCTAATTTTTGGTCAAGTAGCTGTTTGAATTTAGAATATCTTAAATTTTAAGTATAGTTATTTCATTCAAACTGACTTTTTTGCTGTATAATAAATATGGTTAATTTTTCCAGATTAAGCTTCTGTTGAGTCATGTTCTCTGCATCTTTGAATTAAAAAAAAAAAAAACATTTTCCGCTACATCATGCACAATGAAATAAATGTACATATATTCTAAATTTAGTGAAAAGGTTATTTAAATGTCAAGACTGAGCTACCCAAACCCTCCTGGAATCTTTCTTTCGTGAAAGAGTATAAGCGGAGAAACAGAGTTTGCCAAATGCCAGAAAATGAAAAAGTATATTAAACACTGAAGTTATAGTCAACTATAATATGAACTACAATTTCAATAGAAGCCAAAACTACAATTTCCATATTGCTATTTCGCCGGCTTTGCTTCATTTTTTTAAGCTTTGCTTAGATCAGCCCTTGAAGCTTCAATAATAATTTAGATGACCAAAAAAATCCCATCTCATATCTTTCCCTCAGATTTCTTTTATCATAAAACAAACACTCATCAAACCAAGCATATCGAGGACAGATATACATTAACTTTCTGAAAAACTTTCAACATATAAGAGAACCTTATGCTAAACTATGTTTAAAGGTATCCAAAACATAATGGCGTCCTAAAGAAAATGGGTGAAGGGAGTTAAAGATATGACAAAAACCTGCAAGCATAGCTTAGATTGCAAAACAAAACGCTTGTCAGGAAGCCCCTGCTACGACCTCCATATTTACCTCATTTAGGGCTTGGGCTTTGATTCCTCCTCCCAAACCGCTTGGTGGTGACGGAGTGTAGGTCCTTCTCCTCATCGGAGAGAAGCTTCAACCTCTCTAGTCTCTATCAGTAAAATCAACATACTGGGTCATAAAGTATACCATGAATGTTCATACTTTAAATAAATTAAGACACAAACAAATGTCAAAGTTATAGCATCAGCGCTTAAGAGACCTTCAAAGAAACATTCAGACTGGTTGGAAACCATAAGATTCCCTTGCCTTGCATGCAATCTGCCAAATCACATAAATGAGGATAAATATATGAAAATACTACTACAAATCATACGAACAAATACCACTTTTTCAATTATTTTATTACAAACACTTATAAAATTGAGAGAAATTGAGATCCTAAACTAAACGATTTCAAGCTTTGATTGGAATTGTGAATATTGGGCTTACGTGTTAATACAGAGCAGTACCACCCAAACATCTATGACGAAGATCATCAAAAGTAGCGTGGTGAACCACAGCTGGGGAAGCGAGAGCATCGCGAGCCGCAGACACTGATAACTTGCGGGGAGGAGATCAGATGTTGGTCTCCTTGCTGGGCCCTCTACTATTCATAGTGGTCTCCCTCTTTCGGTTACGAAACGCTTGGGTTGTCGAAGTTATGGGAAAATTAATAATGGAGAGCGCAATGATATGAGCAGTGAAAGGGCGCATGCGGGGGCAGCAAGCAACCAGAGGAAGAGGAAGAGAGATCAGTGAATTGGATTAGGCTATTTCACTTGGGTATATATATCAAAAAAATCAGTGGGCTTTCTAAGTGGTTAGCTGGTTATTCTAAAGGACACGAAAAAAAATTGTTGAATTTTTTTGTGGATCCCACATAAATAAAAAGAAAGTCATAAGACATGAACCGAAATCACGAACCGAAACTAACTCCTCTGTACTTAATAATTAAACCAAACACGGGACTTGAAGAGGACCCACAAATAACAAAGACACTGCTGATGTGGACACCCTTAGAAGTAGCCCTTGGACGGATCCAGATATCCGGGAAATTTACGGTATCCAGATCCGTGGATTTAATATCCGGATCCAGATTCGTGGTTTCCGGATATCCGGGTTTTGGATATCCGTCTCGATATTCTATTATCCGCGGATATCCGGATCCGGATCCAGATCCGTCAAAATAATTAAAAATATTTTTTTTAACAAAAAATACTAATTTTTTAATATAATACATAAATTAAATATTTATAAATATATTTATATATGTTTATAATATTGTAAAAACTAAAATATAATATTATAAGATTAATTCATGTATAAATATTAATATATCAAATATTAATATATCAAATATTAATATTAATAAAATTTAAAAATTTAATGTATTTTATAAATACGGATCCGGACCTAAAAATTAAGATATCCGCATCCGGATTCGATTTGCACGGATCCAAGATTTTACTATCCGGATTCGGATCCGGGCATCCCGGATATCCTATTTTCGGAGCGGATCCGGAGCGGATCTCGGATCGAATCCGGATCTCGGATAATAAATCCCAGACCTACTTAGAAGAGAATAAAAACTCATCTATTATTATATAAATATAAATTATACTAAAGCGTGATTTGCAAGTAGATATTTTTGTTATTAATGTGATAGCTTTAATTTAGGGGTTAGTTATTCAATGTTTTTAAGAATATTTAGTTGATCTATTAATAGTTTCAAAATGATTTAAGGAAATCTGTAATTCTTATTTTGTATTACAAATAATTTTTCTGTTTTTATAATAATAAGTTTCAAAATCATATTTACAACTAAACCAGTTAAAATTTCAAAATTGTATGTATGTCACATTACACATATAATCCGGTTTAGTGGTGTTCTCCTCGATTACACTACTACAGTGATTTGGTAGTGAATTTTTAATGTTAATAATTGTAAAATGGATAGCGGAAATTTTGGCACTTGATTTTACACTCTTGGTTGACATTTTTATATAAACCAAATTATGCAGAGGTTGGTAATGTTGCCGGAAGATGAAACGTATTTTATTGGTTTAATTGGTTTGAGAGGTACAAATACAATTATTGGATCAATAAACTTTAATGGGCTTTTTATTCCCTTTGGTTATATGACGGAAGAACATTAAAATCTTAAACATCTAACTTCTCCTGTATTTGGTAAGATAATAGTCATTAGCATATTTTCCATATATTCTTTTTCGAGATGTGTTTGTTTTTTAATTTAAAATTTTAATGATGGTCATATGTTGTTACAATATATAGGGGAATACCAAAATATAATAAAAGGAAAAGATCCAAACAACTTTCATAGTAGATTTTTTGGGACTCCTTCTCTTTTAATAGTATTGATTTAAAGATGATGTACAATTTGAGGTAAAGTTAGAATCCCCTCCACCCCCTTTTTAGTTTTTTTTTTTCATTTTGTATGTCTTTCTTACCAAATATAATTCAATCAAATAAGTATAATGGTAAAAATATACATCTTTTCTATATATCCTGTGACATAAAAGTGTTCAAACGAAAATAAATTCCTTAGTAAATATACAATTTTTTTAACAAAGATATAACTCAAAATTTGGAGTCAACTCCAAATGTAATCTATTCTTTTTTTTTTTGAAACGTTTATTTTTCCTATTCACCATAAAAGTTCGAATTATTCACAAAAATCTTTTTTTTTATAAAAAATGAGTGTTTGACTCATTTATCCTCATCTACCACATTTATTTACAACGTTGTGATTATCATCAAAACACCAACTACCATGAACAACCAATTTCAAGCTCTAAATGCATCTAAAATCAACGTATACATCTTCATATCCTCATTTCTTACACACATAAACCCTTTCTCTTTCACTTTATCTCTTATTTAATCCCAAATTCCTAACTTTTTATTTCAAAAACTATAAGCTTATTAGAGTTACTCAAGTTCATGATTCCTAATTAAGAAAAAGTGAGTAACTTCCATTAAAAAGTTATGTGTTCTTGTAAAAGCTAAACATGAATCTCACCGAATCTAAAAATGATATTTGAAATTTTTAGATCTGTTTCACGAAGAAAACTTCTCTAGATGTTTCTCCATCGATAAGACTTTTAGAGAAGTCTTCTGGTCAATGCATAGGTTAGTTTTACAATTGACTTTTTCTGTGTGTGTGTGTGTTTAGAGAAGAATTCTTTAGAAGTGTTCTAAATTTTTTTGTTAACAAAAAAAAAAGCGAGAAAATTTCTCGAGAACTCTTTTTGGATAAACAAGTTAGTTTTTCAATTGACCGAAGTTTTGTCAAAAATTTGAAGTGTTCTGACTCTCGCAAAAATTCTGCGTAGGTTAGGTTTGTAACTGAAAATTAATAGTTCAAAAATTAATACTAATTAGAAGATTTCTTGAGAAGTCTTCGACCATGAAACTGCTTGAGAAGTATTCTCAAATTTTATTCTTGGTTTTTGTCAAACATATGGTTACGAGAGAAGATTTTTCTAAAAAAGTCAAAAATTGAAAAAGTAACTTACGCACACTTCTTAGGATAGTGAGAAGACTTCATGTGACCGTAAGAATAGAATTCTTCTAAGAAGAAGCCAAATATGTGCAAAAACTCTATTCAGTTGCAAAAGTAACATGTTTATCAGAGAAGAAGTCTTCTATAGTATTTTCGAGAATTTTCAAAGAAGTAAGATAATATTTACAAAGGAAGATTTCTCAAGATTCTGCTGTAAAGTAGACTTCTCTAGAAGTCTTCTTTGTAAATTTGCATTTGCAAAAATGACTTAAATAGAAGTTTTCCGTAGAAGTCTTCTCTGAGAAGACTTGTTAGGAAGCCTTATACGTCAATGTTTAATAAACTTTTATTTTCTCTATAATTAAAATGATTTTTAATATTTTTTATTAATTCATGTATATTAAGTCAATACTGGGGCTCTTGGATGAAATTCATAACTTATTTGATGATAATTATGAGGTTACAAATATTTATGTTTACTAATGTTTCTAACTAATCCGAGAAGACTTCTTAAGAAGTTTTCTACGTTAATTTTTCAAGAGAATTAAGTAACTTCAAGATATGTTTGTTTTAACTTTCAAAAGTATTAAGTAACTTCAAGAATATCAAGTCACGTGGTTCAATGTGTCTTCTTAGATCATAAGATATAATTTTTTTAACTTCCATGAGACTTAAAATTTTAACTTTCACTTAAAATTCAAATTTGATCTTTTGTGGATTTGACAAAGTTTTTGTCTGAAGTCTTCTCTCTTAGTTTTAGTAAATTTGGCTAAGTTTTGTGTTGTTGTCTTTTGTTATAAGTGGGTAGAATGGTTAAAATGTTTATTCGTATGTTGTATCAATAACTTCAATAATGTTAAGAACTTTTGGCAAAACATGAACATATTTACCAAATTTTTTTCATTAACATATCTTCAAGTTTACAAAAGATTCACAACTAAAAGAATACACATACAAATCATAAAACAGACCATAAACAAAACTATGACAAATGGAGCTAGATATCATTCCACGACATAGATAAGCTTGGACTCCACTTGACATCATCCCTTTGTACCACTTTCGGAGAACACTTTGGAAGAATTCTTGGGAAGTCTTCTAACATAAAATGCCTTATAAGACTTTCCAAGAAGTCTTCCGGGAGTTTCTGAGAAGTCTTCCAAAGTCTCATAACAGAGAAAAATTTCAAAAATAAATTTTTAAGCTTAAATAATAAACAAGACAGTTACATTAGGTTGAATCTAAAACTTTTTAGAATCTAATATATAAAACACACAAAAAATATATATCCAAAATGTGTACCACTTTGGACAGAAGACTTCTTGGGAACTCTTCTAGCATAAAATACATTAGAAGACTTCCCAAGAAGTCTTCCGAGAAGTCTTCCGAGAGTCTTATGAGAAGTCTTCAAAAGTCTGATTCACATCCGAAAAACTTTGCATATTCAAAACATTCAAATGACTTCAAAACAGAGAAAAATTTAAAAATATTTGTTTATGCTTAAATAATAAACAAAACAGTCACATTAGATTGATTTATAGCTTTTTAGAATATAACATATAAAACACACAAAAATAGAATCCAAAATTTATAGATCTACTTTTGAAAGAGTGAAAGACGAGAAGCATATAATGAAAAATCTGAAAAACAAGATAAATTAGTGAGAAAGACATAAGAAGAATGAAAACTAGATTTATTGGTATTTTCAAGTTCAAAAAGATTAGAGAGAGGTTGGAGAGTTTTAGAGTGAAAAACATTACATTTTTGTTGCAACTATTTGATATGAAAAAAAAGATAATGTGTAAATTTTCTTTATTTAAGTAGACAAAAATTCTAGGGCAGTCTTCTAACCCCAAATTTGCTATTCGTTTGAGCAGACTTCCCAGTAAATGTTCTAATGCATTACATGTTAGAAGACTTCCGTAAAAGTCTTCAAGTCTTCTAAACCATAAAACCAAATAAATAACTAAATAGCAGCAAACACTTCATTAAACATATAATTAACTTATAAAGTGTTTAATATACACAAAATTAAACACATATGAGTCAACTTTATTTTTTGATTTTAAAAAATTAAGATTCCAAAATCTAATCCTAAAAATACAAACAATACTATAATGTTACCAATCCCTAAACCAAAGACTATCATGAGTCATGACTCAATCTACATGACTACATTCACTCACCTATGCTGAAAAATTTAATTTTAGTAAATCTAAATTTACATCATTTAAAAATATCTATAATTATAGAATTTAGATTTTCCCCCAAAAAAAAAAAATATTTTTAAGATCTAATACATGAAAAGATTTCATGGAAGACTTCATGGAAGACTTCTGGAAGAATTCCCATTATGCTGGAAACCTAAATTTTTTAATTAATAATTAGGTGGAAAACCTAAATTTCACTAAAATTTAGACTTTGTTGTGAAGTCTTCGACTAAGTCTTCAGTGCATTATATGTTAGAATACTTCTTGAAAAATCTTTCAAACTCTATAATCGAATAACTAATTAACTAACAAAAAACACTTCATTAAACTTAAAATAAACATATAAAATGTTTAATGTACACAAAACTGAACACATTTAAGTAAAATTTAACTTTTTTTTTAATAAAAAGTTAATATTCCAAAATCTAACCCTAAAAATACAAATAATACTATAACATATGTTACCAAACCCTAAACCAAATACTACTATGACTCAATCTACATTCACTCATCTATGTTGAAAATAATTGAATTTTAGTAAATAGAAATTTACATCATGTAGAAATGTTTATAAGTACATGATTTCAATTTTCCCCATAAAATTATTTTTATAAAATTTATAAATTATTTTTAAGATCTAATACATGAGAAGACTTTTATATTCGTAAAAGTGCATACAAGTTTTTTGTTTCGTCACAAGGAGCTGGTTGGAACTTCAGTTTTCTTTCGAGTCGATAGAATAAAAATTTCAATGTCAATTACAAGTTTGAATCAAACAAAAATTATCTAATTCAAACATCACAAAATTAGCTTTGCTTGCCCACTACACCAACTCATTCTGCTAATCTGTTCTGAAATTCTTAGATTATCATGAGAATGTGTGGTTTACCTTGTTGCTTCGAATTTCGGTTTTCTCATAACATCAGCAGAGTAGTTGGTTCTTGATTATCTCATTAAGCCCATAATTCTCGTTGACCATGAAGCTCTAAACTATGACGGTAAGGGAGGACAGAGATATCAAACCTAAGGAAGAGCCATTGGAGCCTCGCTAAACAACTGGCCGAGGATGTGTAGCCTGACACAAGCGACACAGACCCTCTGAACAACACGGGCTGCAGTGGAGACGAAATCTATCCGCAAGAACTTCAGATTCTGAAGAAAATAAAGAAACCATCCTGCCAAGGCAATCAAGAAATCGTCGTGCCATTGGGATGGCCACTCTCAGCCCATGACTCCTCACCGATAACAATCCCAACTGACCTAATCGAGACTACCAACAGAAGTCCTGGTCTGAACCAGAAAACCTAATCCCAATATTTCTAGAGCTTCTAAACCACTCTTTGGTGGAGACATGAAGAGAAGCTGTCGAAGCAGAACTGAAGGATCCAACCACTCACGAAATGGGTGAGCAAGCTCACAGAAATGATAGAACAAATACAAAGGAAGAACAACTTCAGATGACGGATAACACCGATGCCATAGATGATAAAATCTTTTTTTCTCACCATAGACACAGCTTCATAGAGATACAGTAACCACACAGCTACCTTACCCAATTATACGAAACGACTTGAAAGATGACCGCCGTCTCCCTTGCGCGAAAGCTAACCAACCATCGTCGCCAGATACCATCAATGTTTCTACTGTGTTTATGGAGTTTTCAATGGCCATCACAACCAAGAGAATGCCAGAAATAAATACATGTCATATAATTCACAATTGTCATCAGAAAACCACCGTGATAAAACATTTTTACATGTATTTCTAAGATAAGAGTATATTTTTGATGATATTTAAAACATAAGAAATACATTTATCTAAGATAAGTAGTATCTCGTCTCTCCTTTCTCATCTTTTCTCTCAAGCAGACGCCGTTTCTTGAACTGTTGTCTCTCCAACATCAGTTTTTTTCACCGGCGACATGAGAGGGATCTCCTTTTGTCCTTTTTTCTTGTTCTTCAGCCCGTGCTTCATCTACTGGTGCATTTTCTCTCTTATCGGCGGTGGTGGTTTAGATCTGAGGTGGTGGTGAAGTCAAGTTGACGTTCATTCTGCTTTTGTGGTTGCACTTCTCGGTCTGATCTATGGAGGTAGGTTGATATCAAGTTCCCCCAAGATTTATACATGTGGCGCATGTGTTCTACGGCGGGTGTGCTTCTCAGATCTAGCAGCATGGAGGTTCTCGGGGAGGAGACAAGACGTGGTTTAAGGGGTTGGTTTCTGTTTCGGAACCACTAGCTTCTCAAATCTTTTCTTTCAGCCACTTTGAGGACGCCGGGCGGAGCTCTAGAGTAGAATTTCTCAGTGGCGGCGGAAACCAGTTGGATGTGGAGTGCGATTTCAGTTATTCCAAACACAGTTATTCCAAACACTAGCTCTGCACAGCGAAGCCGATTTGAATAGTTTGCTTCTTCCTTGGTCTGCGCTCCTCTATTTCTTTTATGGTTCTCCGATCTGCATTTCTTCATCTTCTGTGTTTTGAGTTATCGGTGTCGTTCTGTTCCTTTGCTCTGCTTGTTCGGTTTGACTCATCGTTGGAAGTCGCTTCTCTTCCCAGGTTTTGGTCTTTATTTCAACGGTGGCGAGTGCTTTAGCTGACGTAGCGGTTATTTCTGGCGGTTGCTCTTGTGAGTATCTTCGGTTTCGTTGTTCTATTTTGTATCCAATTTGGTTGTTTTTTGTACTATTCCCAGTTATCGAAGATTTCAACTTAATTTTTCTTTTTTATTTTTTCTTCATTCCAGTTGTACTAAAATCCAAAAAAATTCAAAAAAAAATCAATACAAAAGTCTTTTATATAAAAAAATTGCATACACTGAATTTAAGTTTCAAAACTTCATGTATTTTGATAAATATTATACTTTAATACTATTCTGTTATATAATTAATTATCTATATAGAAATAACATTTGGTGGATAAGTTTACAAGAAGTGCTCAAAATCTTCATTCTCCTATGTATTATGTTCATTCAATTCTATCAATTTGGCTTTCAGCTTCGTGGACGTTGTGTGTATGCACGATCATCACACACGAAGAAAATGGATAGTATCCAATTTTGTGCTAAATTATCACATCCTCCACCCAAATTTCTACCGAATTATTTTGCTAAAATTAATTTTCCATTATGTTCAGCTCACCGACCCAAAAAAATTTTAAGCCGAGATCGAAAATGGGCTATCAAATAGAGAATAATGGGTCTTTGATATCGCCGAGTGAAATCAAAGGAAGACGGGTTGTGGTTTTCGTCACTTTAAAATTGTAACTGAACTCTAACCGGTATCTTTCTCGTTCGGTTTATCTCAGTTTTATTTTATTTAGTTCGGTTAAATGCTTCTAATAGTTTGGTCGACGACAGAATCTCTCTACCTAGCTCTCTCCGACGACGCCAAAAGCAGTCAATTTCCAATCGGAGAAGATGCAGCAGAGGAAAACGACGGCGGCGGGTAGGCCAAGTGGTACCGATGGATCTGATTTCTCGTACCGGATGGTCGTTGACTCTCGTGAGTCTTACATAAACCCATGACTCCGCTTCCTTTTCTCTTTCCCGATCTCTTCTTAATCTATTGCGCCTCTTAGGTTACACGAAGGTCACTAAAGGGAGATCTCGTCTTCGTCTTTTGATCCTTGTTCAGGTTCGTTTCCTTTGAATCTCTGTGATTAGGTCCTGGAACTCGATTTTAAAAGTGCATTTCTTTGGTTATAACCTTCAGGTTCTTGTTTGCAGGCTACAATTTATCTAATTGGACTGTCGTGTGCATTCATGACAAGTACTAAAAATGAGGAGAGGAACACCCTTGGAATTGCATCTGCTGCTATTGGCATACTCTTTTCATTCATTGGAGATTTTGGTTAACTCTTCTTTTCCGCCACATTTTTACACTGAAGCCATAATTTTTTCCTGTGGTTTCTTTATCTTTGTTGTTGTTTCTGTTGAGAAAGGTTGTAGACGCAGCAGAGTAAACCTTTTGAGGCTCTACACGGCTGCCTCCACCGTCGTCATGGTTCTTTCTGTGTTTTCTGCTGTTAGGAGCAGATTAACAATGGAGGTGATTTGCTTATCTCAAACATACTTTGCATTTATAGTCAGATTAAAAGCAGACAAGAGTTTTCTTTTACTAGTCGGAACCAACTGGTGATTGTGGTAGTAACAGTATGGTAGCAAATACTATGAAACTGAGCTTGGTGTTGTTGATGCTATCACCTGATAGGAACGGAATAGCTCTGGAACAGCAGCTAACCTTGAGCTCGTAGGGTTCATTTCTGCTCAATTGGGTAACACTTTCAGAACATCCTCATTGGTTGAGTTTCCTGATTGACTACAGTTGAGTTTACACATTCGAAGTGCTTATAATAGATCTTCTGGTTTTGCTGTTTAATGCAGGAGCGGTGGTGCAGATAGTAGCAATCATCGTTACGGGTTCCCTTGTCAATAATATGTCCCCACCTACGAAGACAGAATAGACAAGACAAGAGAGTTTGTGGTACTGGCATGTGTGATTCTGCCACAAGAGGAAACATTTAGAAATTTGAAGTTTTCAGTTCCACCAAATGAATAGTTGTTTACTTCAGTGTCTTCTTTCATTATTCAAAAGACATTTTTAATAGATCGATGACCATAAGAATGTTACGACTAGAGGCGGACTTGAAATCTCTAAGATTGGGAAAATAAAGAGAAAATTCGTAAAATATGACACATTCAACTTCCAATTCTCCTAATAAGATTTTTTTTTTGACTTTTTTTTATCACATTGAACATGTCTTTCCTTTTATTAATGGCAAAAATAGAAAAGAAAAAAAGAATTGCTGAATTTTCAGATATATATTACGTGCCAGAGAAGCTTCAGCAGATTGCTCTGTTTCGAACACAACGTAAGCGTTAACACTGCACTTTCAAAAGCATTACATATGACTTCTCCTTCACAGAAACTTCAAAGATTAGAATAAAGGAGTTTCTAGCACATAAAGTGAAGCTTTCTCATTGATTTGCATCAACACTATAGCTCCTTTCCTCGTCTTCCTTGACTGATCAAACCATATAGCTTCTAATCATGTATATAAACTATATAATTTGAAGAAACATCATGATAGATGATTTCGTTTATTTTGTGGCTATAATTTCAGATATTGAACGATGATATTCTCCATAATTTTAAGTAACTTTAATTATTTGTCATGTTCTTATAATATTGACCGATAAGTTGATTATTTGTTATATTCTTCGTAATTTTAGTCATTTTACTACTTTGTCATTTTCTTATGATATTGAATTATGAGTCATCAATTTAAATTACACTATCATTTAAACTTTATTAAACAATTAGAAATAAGAATTACCATAGAATTCTAAACATTTTGGTCGAGCCAATATTTAAAACCATTTTTGTTATAGAATATGTGGTGTAATATACATCAATCGATTTGTAAGAAGTTTTAATTAGTGGAAATTGTATCATATATAAAGATTATATAGTGTTCATAAATTAATTATTGTGCTTTAGTCTTTCTCAAAGAAAAAGCGTATAGGTTTTGTATCAAAATATTCTCAAGAAATAACCATATCATTTTTAGGTAATTTGGATTTGAAATTAAGCACTTCTTGTAGTTATGGATTAAAAGGAACTTCAGCAACATCAAAAACCAATAAATATCATATATTATCAATAATAAAAATCATAAAAACGGTTAAAAAACAATACAATTGTATTCTCTCACACAAATAAATCGAGCAAAACACACAGCACATGATGCTACATTATATTTAAAGAAATCAGAAACTTATTTTGCATACCAGACCACAACTCACATGTTAAATGTGTATCAATACAGATTTTCTTTCATAAACCAAATCCCAATTGTTTTATTGTTTCTTTAGACCGGTTAACCGATAGACCAAATGACATAACTAAAGGTGAAAGTAAGTAAAGGTAAAAAAAAATTAATTTTTAATTAAAGGTAAATTTGCCCTAAGGCCAATTAATATGTCGGCTTCATCCACAATTCTGATAAATATCAGATTCCAACGAGGCAAAAGAATCCAGTAACTCTGTCGGAGAACCGCTTGAACACAGGAAGAACAATCCGGATCCAGCAGTTCGTCCTTCCTGGTATATTGGCAGACAGTAAATTTCAACATTTTAATATTCATCAGTTTCAGCTCCCTAATTAAGTGGCCTAAAACAAATTATAAAATTGTGACCTTTCATTTTAATATTTTAAAGAAAATTAATGATACATAAAAAATAATAAAATACAGTTTCATCTTTTTTTTTTTTTTATAATTTTAGTGTGATCCCAAAGACTTTCTAAGCCAAAAAAATAATCACCAAGAGGCCCATAGAAATCCGGATTTTCTTGCCATTTAAGGCGTCTATGTGTGGCCAAAGGAAATCAAACCCAGGATAGATGCTCCAACTGAAACTCTTTTACCACTAGACCAAGACCACTTGGTTCATCTTATTTCCTTCTCTATTAATTTATTTGTTTGACCTTTTTGAAAAATAGAACTACAGTCTATAACCAAAAAAAAGCAAAAACAGTAATAATAATAATAAGCAAATAGAAAGAAGAGTTAGAGAAATAAAATATAAAAACACTGCCGTAAACGATAAGAAAAAAAGCAAGAAAGGATTATAAGAAACAGAGTAAAAAGATGTAACAATTGATTTAATTTTTCTAAGTTTTGTATATTGATTTTGTAATTCTAATTTGGTGCCGGCCCAACTATTTTTAGTTTGTCCGTCGATATCTTATTAGCTTTTTGCGGAAGATAGCATATTATTTTGTAAAGCTAAAAAAGAAGAGTGTCAAACCATTCTTAGGATTTTAAAGGAATATGAGGCAGTTTCAGGACAGTTAATAAATTTTGACAAGTCTTCAATTCAATTTGGACACAAGATCGAAGAATCTGTCAGACAAGACTTGCGGGATATTTTGGGCATTTAAAATCTTGGAGGAATAGGATCATACCTTGGTTTACCAGAAAATCTAGGGGTTTAAAGATCCAAGTTTTTAGCTTTGTACAATAGCGTTTAAATAATAGAGTTAATGGGTGGACTTTCAAGTTTTTCACAAAAGGAGGAAAAGAAGTGATCATTAAGTCAGTGATTACAGCATTACCAAATCATACGATGTCCTGATATTGTTTACCGAAGACAACTGTGAAGAAACTGATGAGCACAGTATCACAATTTTGGTGGAGTCCAGGGGGAAGCACAAGAGGCATGCACTAGAAATCATGGGACAAAGTATGTGCAGATAAGGATGAAGGAGGTTTGGGGTTTAAAGACATAACTGATTTCAATACAACAATGCTTAGTAAACAATTATGGCGTCTGATAGAGAAGCCAAATACTTTATTCTCTCGTATTTTCAAAGGTCGATATTTTAGGAATGCTTCACCTTTGGAACCGATTCGTTCATATTATCCGTTATATGGCTGGCGGAGTATTGTCTCTGCTAGATCTCTGGTAAGCAAATGACTAATCAAAAGGGTGGGATCAAGTTCTTCTATATCTGTATGGAATGATATTTTGAAGGCTTACTGCTGGAAAATTCGGTGCCCACCAAAGTTAAAACACTTCCTACGGCAATTAGTGACATGGTGTATAGCAGTGAGGAAGAATTTACAAGCGAGGGGGATTCAAGGGGATATTTTTTGTGTAAGATGTGGAGCTCCTGAGGAATCGACAAACCATGTGTTTTTTGAATGTCCTCCTGCCCTCCAGGTTTGGGCTCTCTCAAAGATACTATCAAATCCAACTGTTTTTACAACAAGTTCCCTATTCATAAACATGGATCATCTATTCTGGAGAGTTCTCCCGCAGATGGAGGATCATCAGTTTGCATGGATACTATGGTACATCTGGAAAGCTAGGAATAATAAAGTTTTCAGTAACCTGGATATGGACCCAATGGATACGCTTAAGTTGCCAGAAACAGAATCAATACTGTGGGCTGAAGCACAAATATTGAAGGACCAGAGGACAGCACCACAAATAATGAATACGACCTTACCGTCGATTTCAGGAAGATGGTGTTTTCCAGATGGCTCCTGGAAGGATGGTGATATTTTTTCAGGACAAGGTTGGTTCAGCACTTTAGAAGGTTTTGATGGATGTTCGGGGTGAGGAATGCTAGGGCTTGTCTATCTCCACTTCATGCGGAGATGGAAACGCTACTATGGGCAATGAAATGCATGAGGAATTTACGTCAATTTCAGGTTACGTTTGCAACGGATTGTTCTCAATTGGTTAAGATGGTTTCAGAACCAGAAGAATGACCAGTTTTTGCAAATTATTTGGAAGATATCAAGATTCTGAAAGAGAGTTTCACCCGATCAGAGATTATCTATGTACCAAGGACGCAAAATTCAAAAACGGATAGACTAGCACACAGTGTTAGGAAGCAACCGTCTTTTGTCGTTCACATGGATGCAGATCATCCGGTTTGGTTTACAGAGTCAGTATGAGTTTGTATTGTTGATGACAAAAAAAAAATCACTACTTTAGACCTAACCAATAGTCATGTATGATATATCTAAAATTGAACTTTTCGATTAATTATTTATTTTAATATATATATTTAACAATTTAATTTTCAAATAATTCAATTATATATTAAATATTCCAAAAATAAAATATACTAAAAGTATTTATACAGATTTTTCTAACATTGCAATCTCATAAAATTTTATTATATCTTTTTAAAATATAAATATATAATTTTTAAAGAATTAGAAAATCATATATATAAATAATTAAATAATTTTGTAATTATTATGACTAATAATAAATTTTGGCTTATTTTGATATTTAATATACATGAACATGACTTCAAATTTTGGGTCATATTTCCAAAACTCCCTAATTTAAATTTAAACTACTACACTGAAACAATACGACATTTTCTTATGAAAATAAAGAAAAAGACAATACATATTATGAAACAGGCGAGAGTACAATTTGAAACGAACGACTTCTTTGAGTCATGAGGAAACCTTCTAAAATTCTAAATTTAACTTATTTCATCTTACAAATTTATCACATATTCTGGTTTGATAGTTTTATGAAACATACGGAAAGAGGACGAAGGGATTACTTTCTTGATATGTTTTTTAGACCCTTAGGCATGAAAGAAGAAAAAATTTGTGACAACCCGTCCCGCTCATTCGGAACCCGGTTCACAGCCTTGCAAGGCACCGACCCTAACCCCTCACATATGAGCTCCCACTGACTCCCCCATGTAGGTCATTGATGCGCTTGGTGTTACTCGAACCCACGACCTCACCCTTTAACAACACTCCCACAGGACGAGTGGTCACCAATGAAGCTGCATATCAATTGGTGACAACTCGTCCTGTGGGAGTGTTGTTAAAGGGTGAGGTCTTGGATTCGAGTAACGCCAAGAGCATCAATAACCTACATAGGAGAGTCAGTGAGGGCTCACATGTGAGGGGTTCGGGTCGGTGCCTTGCAGGACTGTGAGCCGGGTTACGAGTGAGATTCTCACACTTTATCGGTCTCTCTATATAAAAGAACCAAGGATATCAAGGAGTAAGATTCCACCTCTTCATTACTAATACCTTCGTAACTATAATCATCACCCTCTCCAGCTTTACGATCACAAAAAACATTGACAACCCGTCCCGCTCACTCAGAACCCGGCTCACAGTCCTGCAGGGCACCGACACTAACCCTCACCGTGGGAGGAAACGGCTCCACATCCACCGGTAGGTTATTGGTGCGTTTGGCGTTACTCAAACTGAGGACCTCACCTTTTAACAACACTCCTCCAGGACAAGCTGTCACCAATTGACATGTAATAACCTACCGGTCAATTGGTGACAGCTTGTCCTGGAGGAGTGTTGTTAAAAGGTGAGGTCTTGGGTTCGAGTAACGCCAAGCACACCAATAACCTACCGGTAGATGTGGAGGCGATTCCTCCCACGGTGAGGGGTTAGGGTCTGTTGGTTATAGACAAGTTTTACATTCGGTTTAGGTTCAATAGGTTAAGCTTAGATTAGACTTGGTTTAGAATGGTTAAGCTTGTAATTGTATTGAACCGGACTCTCTCTCTTTAGTTAGGAAACACGCGTGCGGCTTGTGCACGTGTGACGGTTAGCTGACTCAGATGATATAAGAATTGGTTAGCTTAGGATAAGGTTGATATCTTGAGCATATTAGGCTGTTAGATCAGTGATCAAGATAATCAACGAGAGAGAGAGAGAGAGCAAGGTGATCGAGTTGTAAAGACGGTGGCTCGAGCTGTGAGTTCATTCGTTGAAGGCTAGTCAGTTGCTGGTTCAATTCCAGCATTCCTAGTCTACGGAGTGGTGCGGTGAACACCGGGTTAATATCTCGAGTGTGCTCCTTAGTTGCATTGATTCAAGACGTTAAGAAGAAGAAGATCACAAGTTCAGTTAAAGTAGAAGAGGAAACGATCTTCAAAAATTAGTATCAGAGCTGAGGTTGTGAAGATCGAGGTTTGTGTGATTCGTGTTCGTATCGATTACTCAATCGGAGGCTAGATCTGCGGCGAGATGGAGAGTACGATGGCGATGCACAAGATGGAATTGAGGGTGACGATGTTCGACGGAACTGGCGACTTCTGGATCTGGAAGAAACGGATGCTTGCGAACCTAAGCGTCCAAGGATTGAAAGACGTCTTGTCACCTCAATCACAAGCTTTAGTGATTACGAAGACAGATGATGAAGACGAAGACGCCAAGAAGAAGAGAGATCTTGAAGAAGTTGCAAGATCCGAAAGAGATGAGAAGGCGATGAACATTATCTTCATGAGCGTAAGAGATCATGTACTCAGGAAGCTCGACAAGTGCAATTCGGCGTCAGAAGCTTGGGAGTTACTCGACAAGTTATACATGGCAAAGACACTGCCTAATCGAGTTCATGCCCAGCTCAAGGTCTACTCTTTCTGTATGCAATATTCAAGAACGATTGACCAGAATGTAGATGATTTCATAACGGACCTGAACAATCTCAGCATAGAGATTCCCGAGGAGGTACAAGCTATACTGTTGCTTAACGCTTTGCCTAGCAGATATGATTCCCTCAAAGAGACTCTAAAGTACAACAGAGAGGCCATCAAAGTAGATGAGATTGCCAGTGCTGCAAGGTCTAAAGAAATGGAATATAAGGACTCACCTACTGCCAAGTCGAATGGGGAAGGAAACTATGTCAGAGGGAGGTCAGAGAGTAGGAACATAAATGCATTTGCAGGCAAGAACAAGTTCAGGTCTAGATCAAAGAGCAAAGAAAGTAAACGCTTATGCTTGATCTGCGGGAAAGAAGGTCATTTCAAGAGGCAGTGTCACAAGTGGCTAGAAAGAAACAAAGATCAGAAGTATGGTTAAGACAGAGGTGAAGCTTCTCTAGCAAGGGATGATGCGAAAGATTTTGTTGGACTAACTAGTAGCTGAAGCAAATACAGTGGAAGCAGATCGTGATGAATGGGTGTTAGACACGGGTTGTTCTTTTCATATGACTCCCAGAAGAGATGTCTTTGTTGATTTTCAAGAGACGTCACAAGGAAGAGTAAGAATGGCGAACAACTCAGTTGCTAATGTCAGAGGGGTGGGAGTAGTTCGGTTTCAGAATGAGGATGGTACTACTTTCCTTTTAACCGAGGTCAGGTTCATGCCAGACATTTCGAGAAACCCTATTTCTATGGGAACACTCGAATCAAAGGGTTGCGAGTTTAAGGCATGTTGGGGTCAAAACCGGTCACGACGGAATCAATGCCTGAAAGTTTCCGGAAAACCAACTCTCGATCGATCCTTGAAAATTAGACATTCACGGAAAACGGTTAAATCAAGTAAAAGATAGTTTTTCGCGGATGCGAACCGAGGAACGTCAAGAAGAGGATCAGTCTGGATGAGGTCTCAATCGTAAGCAAGGACCGACCACCTCGCCCTAGGGCGACAACCGTCTCAACACGGGTCACCTTGCCCATGGGCGAGGACGACCCACACTGATGTCACCTCGCCCATGGGCGAGGATGACCCACACCAAGGTCACCTCGCCCATGGGCGGGGACGACCCACACCAAGGTCACCTCGCCCATGGGCGGGGACGACCCGCACCGAGGTCACCTCGCCCATGGGCGAGGACGTCTTGCACCGAGGTCACCTCGCCCATGGGCGAGGACGACCTACACCGAGGTCACCTCGCCGATGGGCGAGGACGACCCACACCGAGGTCACCTCGCCCATGGGCGAGGACCGACCTCCTGTCCCGAAACCGTGCATCCTCGCCTAAGTTCCCGTAACACAATCCTCGGGTCCTTGGACGCAATACCCATGTCTCGTCTCGCTTAGGATTATCAAAGAAAGACTTTGGGAAAAGTTATAAAAACTTGGTCGTCGAAACGGATTCCTGCCTGCCGTATAAAACATCTATGGTTAGCTTGAACACTAGTTGCCTTAACTATACGGGGAATTGGAATCCTTTCGAAAAAACCAACGGCTGTTTCTTAGGAAAAATCGTAAAAACGTCGAGGTCCCAAAATGGCCCAAAAGGGGCCTGAACCGCGGCTAAACGGCCCACTTACGATTTTTGAACAGGATTGAGCCCTAGGCTGATATGACGGTCTATTTTTTATTCACAGGAAAAGATAAATGTCAAGTTTCCGAAGATAATCATGAAGGGTGACAAAAAATGGAAAACCCCATCTCCCGACGAATCCTGCCCAGGAAAAGGTGAAAACCGACCTAGAGAGAGTATATAAGGAGGGCTTAAGGCGAGGAGCAAGAGAGAGCTTTCTCAGAGAACACTTAATACTTAGAGCAATTTAGGCATTTTTCCGTTTTTACTATCGAGCTGCGACTCGACTAGGTTAGAACTTAGGTGGCTAGACTAGCGAACGTACCGACAGCTCTCGTGGCCTAGGATCTTACTTGTTGTTCACGCTTAAACGCGAATTCGGAAATAAGACCTCTTTGTTCTCTTTTCGCTCTTTTACGATTTATTTCTTTCGACTCTTTCATATTGATTGTGTTGTGCGTGGCCCAGCAGATAGCCGGGACCTTCAGGGAAGGCTAGGTTAGCTTGGATTTCCTCCGATTAACAAATCTCGACGGTGTGAATTCTGGCTCCCACAGTTTGGCGCTAGAAGGAGGGGAAGTACGGAACTATCTCTCACACAACCGTACACACTCAGTCAGGTATGATGATCGACGCTGACAAAGACGAGCAAACGCACGACGTGACTTTCGTCAATGCCAACGCTGACAGAACTCCAGCTGGAAACGTATCCACAGTCACTACGAACGCCATGATACTGGACCAGATGAAAGAAATGTTCGCCTCCGCTCAGAAAAAGTTGGACGAACAAGGAATGCTCGTGGCCTCTCTTGCAAAACAGGTGGTAACGGCGAAGGCCAATAGTAAAAACCCGCGCGGGGCCACAAGAGCCCGCAGCGGCAGAAGACTCGATTTCAAGACTCCGAGCGATCGGGCCACACGGGCAGACAAGGATTATTCAGGTCAGAACCCTGACGAAACAGTCCCGCCAGGCGCACAACCGACCACAGAGAACCTTCCACCTCCCACCGGGAGCAACGAAGGAGGCGATATCGAGCGGATCGGTCTGGACATAAGCGACCAATCCAATCACTCGGACGGAGGTGCCGACGTCCATCCGAGAAGAACGCGAAGCCAGTCCGCTCAGCAGGACGCGTTGTTCGAAAAGCCCATGACTGAGGATGAAGAAAACCTCTATTGGGTAGAGCAGGAAGAACTGGCCGAGAATCATGCTTGGATCCACCGCAGCCAACGCCGACAGACTCGCAAGGCTGCTAGAAATCATGATAAGATCCATGATCTCTGCGAGTACATCTCAAAAACTGCGGCAGTAGTCAAGGCGGTAAAGTTGCAGATTCACCACGCGACAAGCGCTGCACCCGAGATCGACAGACTTCTCGAGGAAGCGTGGAAAAATCCGTTCACTGCCCGGATCACGGAAACTAACATCTCAGATCCTGGGAAGATCAAAATTCCCGTTTACGATGGCACCACCGACCCGAAGGCGCATCTGCAGTCTTTCCAGATCGCGATGGGAAGGTGCAAACTCAAGGAACGAGAACGAGACGCTGGCTACTGCCTCCTCTTCGTCGAAAACCTCAAAGGAGCCGCGCTCGAATGGTTTTCTTGTCTGAAACGAAACTCCATCGGAAGTTTCCGTCAGCTCGCCTCGGAGTTTCTCAAACAGTATTCCATGTTCATGGACAGGGAAACCTCAGACGTCGACCTTTG
>NC_027756.1:32949667-32959515 GCF_000695525.1 Brassica oleracea var. oleracea
ATGGAAGAAGAGATGAAAGTCCTCTCCCAGAAGTACAACCCGCAGAAGACGTCCGCGAGAAGGAAAAACCCTCGTAACGACAGGTATGTCCACCATGAGGGAGAAGATCTCCAGGGAGAGCATAATTACGTTATCAACTCTGAACAGGGAAAGAATTCCGGAAATACCTGGACCAGGAACCAGTTCAAGGATAATTCCTACTGCGAGTTCCACCAAACCAGAGGTCATTCCACTATGAACTGCAAGGTTCTCGGCGCAAGGCTTGCTGCGAAGCTCCTCGCCGGCGAAATTTCGAAGGTCACATGCATAAAAGACCTCCTCATGGATTCCGTTGGATTCCGATCGCCCTCCAAAAACTGATAAAGAGTCCCCCAAAAACGACACCCGCGAAGATCAGTCGGGCGAGAAACGCGGAAGGAGGCAGGATGACCGAGGAAACGACAACAACCGTCGAAGGGTGAGCATGATCATCGGGGGATCGTAATTCTATCGCGATTCGATCTCGTCGATCAAAGTTTATGGACGGAAGGCTGAGACGAGTTCAAGCGGGCTGGTTCGGTCCCCAACCGACGACGCCCCTAACGATACGATCGTCTTCGAAGAACGGGAAACCATCGGAATCGACAAACCTCATTGCAACCCATTGGTTATCTATCTGGTAATCCGAGACCTGGAAGTGGGAAGGATCCTTATCGACACGGGAAGCACAGTCAACGTCATCTTCCACGATACCCTCCAAAGGATGAACATTGAACTCGGAGAAGTCGTCCCAGAACTAAAACCTCTTACCGGTTACTCAGGTGCAACGTCAATGACACTCAGATCAATCAAACTCCCAGTGATAGCTAAAGAGGTGACGAAAATTGTTGACTTTGCGGTAGTCGATAACCCGGCCTTCTACAATGTCATCATGGGAACTCCTTGGATCAATGCCATGAAAGCGGTACCGTCGACTTACCACCTTGGCATCAAGTTCCCAACTCGAAACGGAACATCCGTAATCTGGGGATGCCAGAAACAGTCTAGGCTCTGCTTCTTGGCCGAGCACAAACTACGACAAACTCGGAAGGTCAACCCGAAGCGGGCTAAGAAATCTCAAAACACTCCCGAGAGCTCCATAAAAAGTGATCCAGAATCACCCGACCAGGCAACGACTCCAGACAGCGACATAGTCCCCGAGTCCATCGCCTTGCCAGCGGACAGCCCGACTCCTGAAACGGTCGTCGATCCAACTGAAGCCCCAATGGCTGAAGTAACCGGAACGATCCCATCCAGCGAGTAGGAACACCCCCAGCAACAAGCAGAACTACGAGATGGCTTGATCCTCGAAAGAGGTATGTATGCAGCTTGTCATACCGATAAGTTCAGCTATCCCCCTAGTTAAAAAAAGGGGGGGGGGGTAGGTACGTATACTCGTATACTCCCACAAAATCCGAAATATCCATGAATGTACTCGATATTTTCGAAACCTTTTCGATAAATTCTACCTTCTTCCGATCTCACGATTCACTTGCAATAAGTCACAGTAATCTAAGGTTGGCCTAAAAAACACCCAAGATAAGGGAATACCATCCAAGCAGTCCTTGGACGAAAACTAGTTCCTACATGATTCACACATACACATGGTCAAGCGAGACCAGAAAAACACATCTTCTATAAAAACGAAGATCATAGCCACCTCACAGCAAAAGACACATCTTCGAGAAAGCGAGACGTCGCAAATATTTCTCGAAAGGTATTATCCAAATACACTGTCCGTCCGTGACTCTAAAATACAAAATGCCCGTCGACTGGCCCCGACGGACAAGTCCAAAATGTTCTATAAAAAAGAACTCGTAGTCAAACTTTTCATAAAAACTAAAGGTTCTCTTACATCCGACAAGGATACCATAGCGCGCTATACAAGAAAATCCGAAATTTTGGTTAGCACACCAGACGTTCACTGGAGAGTGCTCGATTCTTCCCACACAAGTCATATAACCCGGCGCCCAGTCGCAGATTTTAATCGGAAAGAATCTGGTAGAAATCGCTAACGGGAAAAACGAAAGCCGATTAGTCGTCATATAGCCTTAGAGCCGAAAGTAAACCTATGTCTTGCCCTAAACCCAGTCCTACTGGTCCATTAACATCTCAAGGCATGATATCAAAACTGATACGAGATCTTAAAACATGTCTCATCGTCCACATCTAAAACGCTCACGAAACTTCGTAAAACTCCTAAACGTTTTCGAATACCCTCGAAGGAGCAAACGAACGGAACGACAAATTAAGAGTTAAGATACGAAGTGACTCCTCGTGTCTTTCCCTCGACACTTGGCAGAAGTATAAACTAAAACCCATAGAATGCTAAAAGAACATTTGTTATATATAAAAAGGCCGCAGAGCGGCTGGGATACGAAGCCACCAACGGCCAGTCCCGCATACATAGTCAAATTACCTTGCAAGGCCATAGCACACTCAAATAACGAACGGCCACACTCGGCCTAAAACACTACACGAAATCTTGAGATAAAGGCAAAGGGAAAACAATCCCGACGACCTTCAGAGATCAAGGTCAAGATACCTGGACATCGAGGCTCCAAATGAGTCCGCGGGCTGATCCACTTCTCCTCCCTCGTCCGCAGCATCGGCCCCCGCTTCCGTCGTGTCCTCCGAAACCTCGATGGGTTACCAAAGCTCTCGGATCCTCCCCTTGATTGGAGGAACCATCGACTCGGCCTGGGCGCACCCAGCCATGAGGCCCGACATCTCAGCGACCTCGGAGAGATAAGAGAAATCAGCGTTCTGCGACTTCCAAAGGGTACCAACCGAACCGCGACATTCGCAGAAGTCACCCACGTAGTCTTGAGCGTCCTTGAAACTCCTGAATTCAGCATCAAACAATGTAGCTCTCCTCGCTAACTCAGCAGCAATCGCCCTCCTCCCTTTCCTCTCCGCACGAATGAGAGCTCGGGAATGGGACTCAGCCTGTCTGCGCTCTCTTTCCGCAACCTCGTTCTGAAAACGGATGAACTTCCTCTCGATCTCTTCGGACTTGAAGTGCGAAAGACACGCCTCTCTGAAACTTCCATCAAGCGTTGAATTAAAGACCCGCATTTCCTACACGAATCAAGGGTCAAACATGGAAACGACAAACGAAGACTCGCCAAAAAAATAAATTTTCAGAGACTAAACCTCGTTGATCAACCGAGAACCTTCCGCGACACTTCTCTCCTCGACGCTTTATCCAGTGACGCTGGAGTAGTAAAACCGGGAGGAAGGTTGGAAAAGAAGTCGTCCGGAAGGGGAGCCTCGCTGGTTCCACTCCCATCACCCGGGGTGAAACCCGGGTTCCAACCGGGTAGCGGAAGATCTTCTGAGACAAAGTTTCTGTCTTCGAGAGCGATTCCCTTGCCCTTTCGGGGCCTAACTCTCTCCCTCTGATCGGGAATATCGTCGGAGTGTGGCTTGTCCATGTCCGATGCACGTAAAGGTCGGGAGATGGCTCGCGATCGGTAGAGCGCCACTTCATTCCGGATCTTGTCTAGGGTGAAGGAATCTCAAAGGAACAGACCATTGCGGAGAAGATCGCGCTTAGCATACAGGTCCCTGGGGGTCGCGGGGAGGATACTGTTTGCTGCAAAAATAAATAAATAAATAAAATGCGTTAGATACTTCCGAGTATCTATACGAATCAAATTTCCAACCATCGTACCACGATGAAAGTTCCATTTGCCACGGAACAAGGGGAGACAGTTGTCCTCGACGGATGCGCCATCAATTCGAACATAGAAAAAACGCTCGAACCATCCCTTGGCATTTGAAGTATGCCCTTGGATTATCGACATATGTCTCTTAGGAGCCATGCAGTATGAGTAGTCAATCGAGGTCTTAAGTGACGACCATAGCCCTTCAAAGTCGTCGGGGCTGAGGTCCATTCCGAGCTCGTAGCTCAGGATCAACACGCCAAGAAAGTTCTGCAATGCCGCAACGTTTTGCTGACTGATCGACAGCTCAAAACGGTCGAGTGCGCAGACGATGTCCTCAGGAATCGGGAACCACATGCGACAACGTGTCAGGAAAGCTTCGTAGCATGTGAAGAATCCCTCCGGGGGATCCTCCGCACTCTCCCCATGCACCAGGACTCGAAACACAACCCTGCTTGGGACTCTGTAAAACTCTCGAAGGGTTTTAAGATAGGCGGGAGAGGTCCTGCTCAGAAGGGTAAGAACAAGCAAACGATTACGTCTAATTCCATTCTCGGACTTTCGGCAAACGTACTATTCATTCTCGGACTTTCGGCAAACGTACTATTCATTCTCGGACTCTGTAAAAAATGTACTATTCATTCTCGGACTTTCGGCAAACGATTACGTCTAATTCCATCAAAACAATTCATACCGCAAGCTAGGACCTCACACCCAGGTCCACGGATCCTAGCTAGTTGGGGGGCTAACTGGTCACGACGGAATCAATGCCTGAAAGTTCCCGGAAAACCAACTCTCGATCGATCCTTGAAAATTAGACATTCCCGTAAAACGGTTAAATCAAGTAAAATACAGTTTTTCGCGGATGCGAACCGAGGAACGTCGAGAAGAGGATCAGTCTGGATGACGTCTCAATCGTAAGCAAGGACCGACCACCTCACCCTAGGGCGATGACCGTCTCAACACGGGTCACCTTGCCCATGGGCGAGGATGACCCACACCGAGGTTACCTCGCCCATGGGCGAGGACGACCCGCACCGAGGTCACCTCGCCCATGGGCGAGGACCGACCTCCTGTCCCAAAACTGTGCATCCTCGCCTAAGTTCCCGTAACACAATCCTCGGGCCCTTGGACGCAATACCCATGTCTCGTCTCGCTTAGGATTATCAAAGAAAGACTTCGGGAAAAGTTATAAAAACTTGGTCGTCGAAATGGATTCCTTCCTGCCGTATAAAACGGCTATGGTTAGCTTGAACACCAGTTGCCTTAACTATACGGGGAATTGGAATCCTTTCAGAAAAACCAATGGCTGTTTCTTAGGAAAAATCGTAAAAACGTCTAAGCCCCAAAACGGCCCAAAGCTTTCTCAGAGCAAACTTAATACTTAGAGAATTTAGGCATTTTTCCGTTTTTACTATCGAGGTGCGACTCGACTAGGTTAGAACTTAGCTGGCTAGACTAGCGAACGTACCGACAGCTCTCGTGGCCTAGGATCTTACCTGTTGTTCACGCTCAAACGCGAATTCTGAAATAAGACCTCTTTGTTCTCTTTTCGCTCTTTTACGATTTATTATTTTCGATCTTTCATATTGATTGTGTTGTGCGTGTGCCCAGCAGCTAACCGAGACCTTCAGGGAAGGCTAGGTTAGCTTGGCTTTCCTCCGATTAACAAATCTCGACGGTGTGAATTCCGGTTCCCACAAGGCAGCGAATGGAGTTCTCAAGGTCATCAAAGGTTGCACAGTGATGATGAAGGGAGTTAGGAGACAGTCCTCGTATATCCTCCAAGCCAATGCCTTGTCTCTGCCATCATATGCGGGAGAAACCAGCTCTGCTACACCAACAGAAAGTGAGATTGATGACAGACAGTTGTAGCACAGTAGGCTTGGCCATTTGGGTCGCAGAGGAATGGAGGTCTTTTACAAGAAAAGAGCTCTTGGAAGTAGCAAGATCGAAGATTTGAAGTTCTGCGAAGCATGTGTTATTGGGAAGACACATAAAGTGAGTTTCAGACAGGCGAATCATGTAACGAAAGACAAGCTCAACTACATTCACTCCGACCTTTGGGGGTCACCAAATGTTCCTCTGTCTTAGCAGAAGTCAATACTTCATCTCATCCACAGATGACTATACGAAGAAAGTATGGCTATACTTCTTAAAGTTCAAGGATGAGGCATTCCAGAGTTTCGTGGTGTGGAAGAAGATGATCGAGACACAAAGTGAGAGGAAGGTTAAGAGATTGAGGACAGACAACATCTTGGAGTCAATCGACAGTTTGATGGATTCTGCAAAGAGCAAGGAATTGTTAGGCACAGAACGTGCACATACACGCCGCAAAAAAAAATGCATAGCTGAGAGACTAAACATGACAATTATGAATAAGGTGCATAGTATGCTAAGTGAGAGCGGGTTGGTGCTGAAGTTTTGGGCAGAGGCAGCAGCAGTAGCAGTATATTTGATTAACAGATCACCATCTTCTGCGTTGGAATTCAAGATACCTGAAGAGTTGTGGACATCACATGAAACATATTTCAGCAATGTGAGAAGGTTTGGATGCTTGGCTTATGTGCATTCTACTGACGGGAAACTTCTTCCACGAGCAAAGAAAGGTGTGTTCACAGGCTACCCGGAAGGTGTGAAGGGTTATAAAGTATGGCTTCTAGATGAGAAGAAGGTCGTAATCAGTAGGAGTGTTGTCTTCAGAGAAGAACTAGTCTATAAAGACATCAAGAATCAGACAACATACATAGAAGATTTGAGAACAGGTTCTCTTGTTAATGATTTGAAGTCTCTTGAGTCCGAGAGCAAGGAACCAGATGCTACAATACAAGAGACTATGTTGGGGTCAAAATCGGTCACGACGGAATCAATGTCTGAAAGTCCGTAAAAATCGGCATGAACGTTTTTACGAAAAATAAATCTTCAAAACAGATTTATTTTTACAAAGAATCTTGCGGGGAAAACACATTCACGAAAAATCGGAGAAAGACTCGAACAAGTTTGCTGCGTAGCAACCAGCACACAAGCTGGTTGCTACGTAGCGACCGAGCACGTGCACGGCTCGGTCGCTACGTAGTGTTGGGGTCGAAAACGGTTACGACGATGTTAACGTCCAAATCCCCGTAGAATACAAGTATGTCTTTCCGTAACAAATCATGCTCGGTCAAGAAAACGTCGCAACGTATGTTCCCGAGAAAAAGCTTCGTTCGAATTCTATTCAGATCAAACATAAGCCATTGGAAATATACCCAGACCAGCTACGGATAGGTCCGAGAATGACGATCAGAACACGGACGAACCAAGCTTGGTCATTACGCAACTACCGCACATGCACGCTGTCCGGTCGCTACGTAGCGACCGAGCTCAAGCCAAGCTAGGTCGCTACGTAGCGACCGAGCGTTCGTCCCGCTTGGTCACTACGTAGCGACCGAGCGTTCATCCCGCTCGGTCGCTATGTAGCGACCGAGCTCGAGCCAAGCTCGGTTGCTACGTAGTGACCGAGCTCGAGCCAAGCTCGGTTGCTACGTAGCGACCGAGCTCGCTTGGTCATTACGCAACTAACGACCATCCATCCCGCTCGGTCGCTACGTAGCGACCGAGCTCGATCCAAGCTCGGTCGCTACGTAGTGACCGAGCTCGAGCCAAGCTCGGTCGCTTCGTAGCGACTGAGCTTTTCTGAAACTTCGGTACGACATTAGTCCATGCATTCTCGTCTACCCTTCGATGCTATCTCCCGAAGACCATAGCAAACCCATTTCATGCTTCCCACCAATCTAAGTCATCGATCAAACTTTACGGTAAAAACCGCGGAAGGTTCGTTCTTTATCGAAAGAAGTCGGAATAAACGCTTCGAGTCAGAAGACGGCCCAAAGGGACCTAAGACATAACTCGAGGCCCAACTTACGATTTCTTAACCAACAGCCCGTAAGGCGCATGACGGTTTACGCTTGGTTCGCAAGGAAAGATAAATGTCAAGTTTCCGCGGATAAATACAAAATTTTGAAGATAATTATGAAGATCGGAAAAAATAGAATATCTCCATTTTTATGCTATGACGGCTTAAGGGCAGAAGAGGAAAAGCGTAAACCGACCTAGGAGCCAGTATATAAGGAGTCCTAGGCGAGAGACATGGGGAGGGACTTTTTTCGGAGCAAACTTAGCACTTAGAGCGATTTAGGCATATTTCCGTTTTTGTTATTTCGAGCTGCGACTCAATTATGTTTAGCCGTCTTAGGGTTGCTAGAACTAGGAATCTCGCCGACAGCTCTCGAGCCCGGGCTTATACCTTGTTGTAATGCTCAAACACGGATTCGGAATAAGATCTATTTTGCTCTCTTTTTACGATTTTTGTACTTTGTCGTTGATATCTCGTGTTCTGATTGCTAAGCGTGTGGTAGTAATAGATCTCTGGGACCACTGGGAAATTAGGGTTTTCTTAGTTTCTTAATTTAAACGGAAATCGACAGTGCAAATTTTGGTTCCCACAGTTTGGCGCTAGAAGGAGGGGGGTACGGATCAATCTTACTCTCAGCCACAAAACGCTTGTTCAAAACAATGTCTGGAAATACGAAATACAAGATCGCAGTTCCCAACAATGCTGGTAAGACAACCCCAGCCGCCACTGCGCCTATGGCCAATGCTTACGCAAACGCCATTGTGCCTAAAAAAAAAAAAATCGAAAAAACCTAGCCGCGACTTTTCGCCACAGGAAGTGCAATGAAACGAGCTCGCGATTTCTCTTTTTAAACATAGAGGGAAACGATAAATCTTATCAAACCCCGTAAGTTTGGCTCATTACCGAACAAAAGAAATCTCAATGCGTAAGGGTAAAACTTGTTCTCCCAAAAACCACAGAAAACCCCTAGGTTAATCGCGGAAAAAGGAAGCACAACAAATCGATTACACAGCTCGGTCGCTACGTAGCGACCGAGCACACACACAGCTCGGTTGCTACGTAGCAACCGAGAACGTACACGGCTCAGTCGCTATGTAGCGACCGAGCACGCACACGGCTCGGTCGCTACGTAGCGACCGAGCTCCAGCCAAGCTCGGTCGCTACATAACGACCGTGAACGTACACGGCTCGGTCGCTACGTAGCGACCGAGCAGGCACACAGCTCGGTCGCTACGTAGCGATCGAGAACGTACACGGCTCGGTCGCTACGTAGCGACCGAGCACACACATGGGTTGGTCACTACGTAGCGACCGAGCACGCACATGGGTCGGTCGCTACGTAGCGACCGAGCACGCACACGGCTCGGTCGCTACGTAGCGACCGAGAACGTACACGGCTCGGTCGCTACGTAGCGACCGAGCTCAAGCCAACTCTCAATTCGCTACGTAGCGACCTGCCAGGCCTAAAATGGGTCCTCCTTTGCATTCTCTTTTGAATTCTTATCGAAACGTTTTTTGTTTCGTCTCAATCGGAGTTTCCGTTGAGATTTTACGACGAAAACAAGTAGGACTCTTCTTGGCTTGCTTCCACTCGCTACGTAGCGACCTGTTAGACCTCCACTCGCTACATAGGGACCTGTCATGCCTCAGAAAAGTCCTCCTTTGCGTTCTCTTTTGAATTCTCATTGAAACGCTTTTCGTTTCGTCTCAATCGGAGTTTCCGTTGAGATTTTACGACGAAAACAAGTAGGACTCTTCTTGGCTTACTTCTACTCGCTACATAGCGACCTGTCAGGCCTCCATATCGCTACATAGCGACCTGTCAGGCCTCAAACAGCTCCTCCTTTGTGTTCTATTTTGAGTCCCGATCGAAACGCTTTTCGTTTCAACTCAATCGGAGTTTCCGTTGAGATTTTACGACGAAAACAAGTAGGACTCTTCTTGGCTTACTTCTACTCGCTACATAGCGACCTGTCAGGCCTCCATATCGCTACATAGCGACCTGTCAGGCCTCAAACAGCTCCTCCTTTGTGTTCTATTTTGAGTCCCGATCGAAACGCTTTTCGTTTCAACTCAATCGGAGTTTCCGTTGAGATTTTACGATGAAAACAAGTAAGACTCTTCTTGGCTTGATTCCACTCGCTACGTAGCGACCTGTCAGACCTCAGAAAGGTCCTCCTTTAGGTTCTCTTTTGAATCCTCATCGAAACGCTTTTCGTTTCGTCTCAATCAGAGTTTCCGTTGAGATTTTACGACGAAAACAAGTA
>NC_027756.1:32961006-32962087 GCF_000695525.1 Brassica oleracea var. oleracea
GTCTTCAGAAATCCCGCAAGTTTACACACTACGGAAAACTCTCGAAACAGATCACGGATATAGCAGTTCACACAGAGTTAGATTACGAGATGACAACTCGTAATCTTCCTCTCTACTCCCATATAAATGCCATCGGCAGCAACACGCCTGATAACCTCTACATAAAAACTAGACCGTAAAGGTCTCGCTGGAAAACTAGTCATACGAACCTTAACTCAAAGACGAACTACGAAAGGCTTGAACCCTTCAACAAGGGTACGTAGGCAGCCGTCATAAGGCGCAGCCCCAATCTTATTGCGTTCTACTTTTAGAAGAGCGAGAAGACCACTTACCACAGACTTCTCCGACCATTAATTCCGCCTAACTCACCTAACTTGCCTAACTTGCCTAACTTGCCAAGCCACTCGCTAGAACCTCATGCTATAAGCTCATGTTTCTAACGAGCTGGGGGTTAACTGTTGGGGTCAAAATCGGTCACGGCGGAATCAATGTCTGAAAGTCCGTAAAAATCGGCATGAACGTTTTTACGAAAAATAAATCTTCCAAAAAGATTTATTTTTACGAAGAATCTTGCGGAGAAAACACATTCACGAAAAATCGGAGAAAGACTCGAACAAGGTTGCCGCGTAGCAACCAGCGCACAAGCTGGTCGTTACGTAGCGACTGAGCACGTGCACGGCTCGGTCGCTACATAGTGTTGGGGTGAAAACGGTTACGACGAAGTTAACATCCAAATCTCCGCAGAATACAAGTATGTCTTTCCGCAACAAATCATACTCGGTCAAGAAAACGTCGCAACGTATGTTCCCG
This sequence comes from Brassica oleracea var. oleracea, assembly GCF_000695525.1. Classification (NCBI taxonomy): domain Eukaryota; kingdom Viridiplantae; phylum Streptophyta; class Magnoliopsida; order Brassicales; family Brassicaceae; genus Brassica; species Brassica oleracea. The sequence continues at coordinate 32,961,817 of NC_027756.1, forward strand.
AGATAAAGCATCGTTCGAATTCTATTTAGATCAAACATAAGCCATCGGAAACATACCCAGACCAGCTACGGATAGGTCAGAGTATGACGATCAGAACACAGACGAACCAAGATCGGTCATTACGCAACTACCGCACATGCACGCTGTCCGGTCGCTACGTAGCGACCGAGCTCGGTCGCTTCGTAGCGACCGAGCTCTTCCGAAACGTCGATACGACATTAGTCCATGCATTCTCGTGTACCCTTCGATGCTATCTCCCGAAGACCGTAGC
>NC_027756.1:32962369-32963926 GCF_000695525.1 Brassica oleracea var. oleracea
AACCACGGAAAGTTTGTTCTTTATCGAAAGAAACCGTAATAAATGCTTCGAGTCAGAAGATGGCCCAAAGGGACCTAAGACATGACTCAAGGCCCAACTTACGATTTATTAACCAACAGCCCGTAAGCCGCATGACGGTTTACGCTTGGTTCGTAAGGAAAGATAAATGTCAAGTTTCCGCGGATAAATACGAAATTTTGAAGATAATTACGAAGATCGGAAAAAATGGAATATCTCCATTTTTATGCTATGACGGCTTAAGGGCAGAAGAGGAAAAGCGTAAACCGACCTAGGAGCCAGTATATAAGGAGTCCTAGGCGAGAGGCATGGGGAGGGACTTTTTTCGGAGCAAACTTAGCACTTAGAGCGATTTAGGCATATTTCCGTTTTTGTTATTTCGAGCTGCGACTCAATTAGGTTTAGCCGTCTTGGGTTGCTAGAACTAGGAATCTCGCCGACAGCTCTCGAGCCCAGGCTTATACCTTGTTGTAACGCTCAAATACGGATTCAATATAAGATATATTTTGCTCTCTTTTTACGATTTTTGTACTTTGTCGTTGATATCTCGTGTTCTGATTGCTTAGCGTGTGGTATTAATAGATCTCCGGGACCTCTGGGAAATTAGGGTTTTCCTAGTTTCCTAATTTAAACGGAAATCGACAGTGCGTGACTACAATTCAAGGAAGAGTTTCTCCAGCTAATGAAGTGGTAGAAGAAAAGAAACAAGACTTGGAAGAGTATCAATTGGCCAGAGATAGGGTTCGAAAGACAACAAGACAACCTCCAAGGTTATTGGATTACGAGTGTGATATTATAGATGGAGAAGGTCAGTTTGCGTGTCTTGTTTGCCTTATGTCTGAGGATACTCTGTCAGAACCAAGCTCATACCAAGAAGCAATGGCAGATCCTGACAGTGGAAGATGGACTGAAGCAGCTCAAGATGAGATGACTTCATTGGAGGTGAATGAGACTTTGGATCTTATTGATATACCAAAAGGACATAAAGCAATAGGGTGTAGATGGATATTCAAGAGGAAGGCAGGGATTGTTGGAGTAGAACCTCCAAGACATAAGGTGATAGTGGTAGCTAAGGGGTACTCTCAAAAGGAGGGAATTGATTACCAAGAGATCTTTGCTCCTGTAGTCAAACAAGTGTCTATACGAATCATGCTCTCAGCTGTTGCACACTTCGACATAGAGCTGCAAAAGATGGACGTTAAGACCGTGTTCTTGCACGCAAATCTTGATGAGTTCATAGTGATGGAGCAGCCTGAGGGTTTTGTGGATGAGAGATATCCAGACAGAGTATGCTGATACCACTCAAATTACCCTAAGGAGTGATTTATACTCTCTCAAATAAGAGGTCGAGTTGTAGTACTTAGGGATCAAATTCACAGGGAGCTAGGGAACCTAAAAAATCCAATATGATTTGTTAAGCTAGATGGTTTCAGAGATTTAAATGTAAATTGGAGTTTTATATTGAACAAGTGTTTGTTCAATAAATTGATTGAGGTTTTGGTGCTTAAAATGGAAATAGTTAGACTTAGGGTTTTTATT
>NC_027756.1:32964026-32967782 GCF_000695525.1 Brassica oleracea var. oleracea
ATATAAGTGTTTTACTATCTATATATTATATATTCTATCCTATTAGGCATGTTTTCAGGTTCAGCAGTATCTTGGAGTAAAGTGATATTATGGAGCATTTAGGAGCTTAAAAGAGATTTCATCCGAGCTGACCATTGGAGGTCGATACAAAGAAGAAGCAATCGTTCGATGCACATTGAAGATTATGATCGATCGATGTACATCTTGTTCCATCGATCGATGTCGAAACGCGAGATGCGTGACTTGGTTCCAGCCGACTTTAAACCCAAGACTTCACCAAATTACAAAATTACACCTGACGAGTTTTTAACCTAATAGTTATATACTTGCCTAAGTGTTAGGAGGCAAAGATTTTTTAGCGACCATTGTATTCTTACTTTCAGCAAGAGAGAGAGAGTTCTAGGAGAGAAAATCATAGAGAGATTTGTGATTGGAACTACATTGATTCATCTATTCTATTCTATGCAGTTTTTATCTACATTTTGTATCATGAATTGCTTAGCTATGTCTGAGTAGTTCACTTGTTAGAATCAGGGTTCAAATAGGTTAGGGGGATTAGCCCCAACTATAGATTTGCTAAGCTGTGATATTCATTGATAGATTGCTCTTAATGTTTGTTTTAGCCTTGCTAACTAGAACATGAACCTAGGAATTTGCATGTGTCAAGCATCCTTGATCATCCTGTCGTGAATCTAATATGTCATGCTAGGACTGCCGAGAGATGCTAACCGCTGATCTAGGTGACTAGTGAGCATTATCAACCTGCACCTAGGGCTTAACTAGAAACATTGATCGATATTGTCTTCTGACAATCGATCGATATTGCGAAAGGTGTATCGATCGATATCCATATAGGATCATCGATCGACACTTTCTTGTGATCAAAAGACGACAGTTGAGATCCAAAATCTAGTTAGTTAACCAGTGAAACATTGCCATCGCTAATCACTGTGATTAAGGAGTTGAGCTCTAATAAATCATGCATGCAACTGTTAGGCATCTATAGGATTATAATCTCTAACACCTGACTAGAAACCATGCATCTAATATCTTCCAATAAAGTTACACCCCCAATAATCTTGTTAGTCGAGCAATAGACTTGCTCAATTAGGATTGCTATTTAGTTTTAAACCATAAAACAACAAACATTTTAGAATTAATAACCTGACTAGATTTAATAAAATCCCTAGCTCCCTGTGGATTCGATCCCTAAGTACTACAACTCAACCTCTTATTTGAGAGAGTAATTCACTCCTTAGGGTAATTTGAGTGTTATCAGCCGTCTCCCTTACAAGTAGCAATCGCTTAAAATCAAGCTCTCTCAGGTCTTCTCTTGCGTAAAAACTAAGGTATATCTAAAATACTAAATAGGAAACTATATATACAGGAGCCACAGGCGGCTAGAGGAAAGAAATAGGAAAACTAGGGAAAATTCCGAAATATTTGGAAACTTCCTTTTTTATCTCTATCGATGGAGCAAGCACTCAGGCTGCTCCGGTTGGCTGTTCCACGTGAAAGACTCCAAATCATACTTTTCTTTCTTCTTTTCCTCTAGCAGGTCCACTTCCCATCCAATGCAACTCTAGATCTATTATGACTTGAAAGGGACTAAAAAGACTCGATAAAACCTTAAAAACTATTAGTAAGACATACGTATAATGTGCCAAAAACACAATATATCAACTCCCCCAGTATTAGATCCTTGTTTGGCCTCAAACAAAATTAAGTACCAAGGACCGAGAAAAAGGTTTGAAAGTGTGGAAACTCGCCTATTCTCAGCAACCATACAATAACCACGAATCTCTGAACCATATAAGCAGTTCAGCTAAAACGACACATCCTTACCAAGAACCCCACCGACTGCTGGTCAAAACGGCTCCATACTCTGTTTCTCATACCTGCCAAAGTTAAAACCTTCCAGACAAAACTCCTTATATTCAATTAAGAGTAGTGTGAGCTTCTTATCATTGGCATTAGATAGGGTAACAGTCTAGGTATGAAACAGGCCTTTTTGTGTTTAAGTGGAGCTAATCAGTGTTTAGGGGTTACCAAATTTCGTAGGAATGCAGGATATCGCGCAAAATTGCAAGAGAGGATAGATCCATTGATGTCCACAGCCTCTACTCGTTTTTGCATGTTCTTCTTTAGGAACAGTCGCTCTGATCTGCATGGTTCTGATCTCTTTTCTTTATACTCCTTCTACTTTACCAGTGGCGTCTGTCTTTTCTTTAGAATCTTCTCCTTCTTCATCACCTTATTCTGAAGTACATAAAGCTAAAATGTTTTTGTTTTCTTTTTGTTTTCTTTTTTTTTGCTTAGTGATGGTGACGAAACAGGAGGTAACAATTGTGATAGTGACATGCCACTGAAGTTCTTGACCTCACATTCATTCTTGTCTCTCTTCTTTTCTTGGTTAGGTTACCGGCAGCGGAACGCTGTTCCATATGCTTCCGCCTATTCCTCAGCAGACAATTTTGTTGCATCAACGAGTGAGAGACTGTGTCGATCCTTTACTCTCCGACCCTTTTGTACATATATGCACATAAGATACTGAATAACAAACGCATGACGGCGGAACAAAGGCTTTAGGGTTTTAAGGTGGGTACTAGCTAAAGATGAGCTAGCCACTCAGGATCAGCAAGATAGATAAAAAGAATAAGAAGTCCTGAGTGTTTGATCACGTTAAACCCTATTCCAACGCCCGTAACAAGAAGAATTGCAGTCAAGATTAAGTTCAAGTTAGTTGGAGTTAAGTCTTTCTAGAGTAACCTCGACAAGCTGAAAGCTTTTGGAGAACAAGATGATGTAATATCAGGGTGTTATGGATCCACATGTGCGTCTGTCGCTTCTGCTAAGGTCACTGAATAAGATGAATTAGCGCACGAAGGTGGTTAATACACATCATAGAATAAGGTCCTGATTCCCACAAAGTTTGGACTGACTTGATCTTAACAAGCTGACTCAATAAAAACATCAAAGCGGACTGACTCTAAACATAAAAACCAAAGGTAAACGATTAGTAGCAGATAAGCGCCTCCCCCAGACTTACTTCTCACCATCCCTGGTGAGAAAATAATTCGAGGAAAGGCCAAATAATAAAAAAGTGCAGGAAACAGAAACAGAAAGAGAAATGGTTCAAACGCATATAACAATGGAGATAGAACTAGGAGACCGCCTAGTCAGTATCTTCGCTCTCGGACTGGCCCGCGGAATGCCTGTTCCTTTTGCGTGGAGTGGTTCATGGAGTCTCTTCGTCACCCCCTATATCTATAAACCCTAAATAATATAAGTATCAGAATTAATTATACTATAATTATCAAATCACATATTAAAACCCTAATCGGATATTTTTGAAATCAAAACTGTTTTCGGTTTTGATCATTGAGGTTTTAAATCTGATTGAATCTAATGCTATGTTGCTAGAATTGTTTGACCGTTAAGTTGCTAGATTTATTATTCTCATCCTGCTAGTTTAATAATTCTGATATGTTTAAGTCTTGATTAAATCCGACCTGCTTGTTTTTATTAATGCTTTGATCACAGTTAGGATTGATAGATTTATTTTCTCATCCTGCTTGGTTAATTGTTCATCTGATTTAAAATTGATTAAACCGACCAGCATGTTAAAGCATTGATTGAATCCGATGGGTTGCTAGCTTGCTTTGCTTATATAATCCGATAGGTTGATAGATTGATTGAGGTTTACTTGTTTAAAATCCGAATGATCTGATTGCATGATTCTTGAGGTTTAATATC
>NC_027756.1:32967826-32969630 GCF_000695525.1 Brassica oleracea var. oleracea
TATTGATCTGATTTGGATGTCTTTGAGAATTCAGAATCTGTATGCTAGGTTGATAGATTCATGATAAAATCTAATGTCTTAAGGTTTAAGATTGTATGTTAAGTTCGATTAAATTGATTGATCTGATTATATGTTTTTGAGGTTTGATAAATTCGGATACTAGATAAATTATTTACACATGGTTTATGCTAAATACCAATCAGCCTTGAAACTGATTCATTGAAATTCATGCTTGAAATCTATATTCTAGTATTGCTAAAATCAGCCTTGAAACTGATTGAGTGATTAATAAATCTTTTTACTAGTCTTGCTAAAATCCATTGATTGTTAAACCCTAATTGCATGATTAATTGAATCTGTTTTTGCTAGCTTGATAAACCATAATATTATGAGCACATAGAAATAGTATTGCTGAGACTTGCTAGAAATTGACTGATTGATTAAATGCCTTTAAGATTGATAGTCTCATTGTCCTCACAAGATTGAAATCCGAATTGATTGTTTTTAAGAGTAAGGCCGCATGAAAATTATACCTAAATATTGAGTGATATATGGTTTGAGATGTCGAAAATCAACCTGGACTTTGTTGCCCTAAATCTCTTTGGAGATAATTATTTACGGTGGGCATTGGATACAAAGATTATCCTAGAGTCAAGAAGACTTGGTGAATGTATCATAGAAGGCAATAATGCCAATGAGAAAGATTGATACAGGGCAATATAAATTATTAGCCATCATCTTATTAAGAGTCTCAAAGATCAGTATCTGACTATAGAGAATCCTTTGGACCTTTGGACAGAGTTAAAAAAAAGATCGAGATATGATCACCAAAGAACATTGTTTTTACCAAAGGCCCTATTTGATTGGAGGAATCCCAGAATCCAGGACTATAAGTCCGTGTATGAGTCTATTTCTAGCTGGGCAAAATAATAAATTACTGATGAGAAACAGTGAATTGAGACCTCCTGGGTTAACCTCCTGGGTTAACCTCATTACTTGATACCAATAAGGCCGCAGAAAAAAAAAAAAAGGTAATTACGTCCAGAATGATAGACCACTTGGTCATGGCCGTGGAGGGTGGAAAGGACGTGGCCATGGCCACTATAACACATTTGGCCGTGGGAATCACTATGGCAGAGGCCGTGGGTATCAACCCAATTTGAGCCATGGTCAAGGCAGTGGTCGTGGTATATCCTTTAAACCACAAAGCTCGACCAAATCAGTGTGCCATAGATGTGGAATGGATAACCATTGGGCTAAGATATGAAGGACTCTCAAGCATTTTTGTGACCTCTATCAAAGAGAGTCTGAAGGGAAGAATCCTGAAACCCACTTGGTCTATAAAGATGGCGAAAATAATTTCGAACATGATCAAGATGATCTTATGAAATATGAGACTTATGATTGCCTAAATGAATCAAGTTGATAATCTGACTTCGACATCAAACTTGTGTGATTGCTTTGCTTATATGCTTTCTCTGATTTTTATCTCTTTAAATTTATTTCTATTACATTGTCTGCTTAGATTAAATGAATGAATGATTTTTCTATATGAGTACACTGAAAAACGCCAATATAAGTACTAAAGCAGGTATCGCCAGTCTGAAAGAAGACTATGGCTAGGCTAATATATTATTGCCTAAGGGTATGCATCTAGAAATCAGTGATGCCTTATATTCACCCAGCTCTAAGAGCAAGAGCAGCCTATTGAGTTTTAAAGATATAAGAATGAATGGTTTCCATATTGAAACAATGGGCGAAGGAAACAAAGAGTTCCTTCAGATATATGTATAAAATCGCCCAA
>NC_027756.1:32970677-32975512 GCF_000695525.1 Brassica oleracea var. oleracea
GATGAAGAAGCCTTTGATTTTGGTTTATTTTATACTAACCAGCCCAAAGAGGGGTTATTTGGTTTAGTTGATTTGTTTTCAGACAGGTTATGTTTTACACATGGTGGTACACGCATATCACAGCAACATCATCCAAGATTTCGTGTGTGTGTATTTGAGGTCGATGACTCAATATGTTCGATCAGATTGTGGCATGACCGATGGTAAAGAAGAACCAACTATCATGTTCGAGGACGAAACATATTATGCCCAAGATCTTCATCACCCACGGATTGCAGAAAATTTGAGAGGTCCAAGGGACATTCAGAAAAATCCAAATCAGGGGCAGTAATGTGTGTTGTACTTTTTTTCCTTCACCATGGTTTTGTCCCAATTGGGTTTTCCTGGTAAGGTTTTAATGAGGCAACATTAAAGCACATTAAAGCACATTACAAGATCTAAATGGTTAAGGCATCTAAGGGGGAGTGTTATGAACCAGATTGTGGATGACTCTTAACCAAGAGATTATGATTTGTAATCTTTCCATTTATCTATGATGGTGTAATCTTCTATACAAAGAACCTCTGTGTTATGAATAAAGATAGACTTTTTCTTTATTTTTATAACAATATATATATATTTTATTAATTTTTTATTTATTCGTCGGCCGGTACCTACGCGAAGCAATATAAATTAATCTTACACGACAACAATTGTTGTAATCAAACAATAATGAACGACTTTTGTATGAGACTCATGGTCATGTTGTTTTCCAGCCAAGAACAACAAGTGGCCGATGTTAATATTCTATTCTCAGTTCTCATATATTCCATTTTCGCTGTACGTTTTTTCAATACTCTTCAAATATGATTTTCTTTTCTTTTCGACAACATTCTCTAAGATATGAATATTGTCCTTTTCGATATAATCTTGGACGCCGTACTAATAAAATGTTCTTAGGTTATCATGTGAATATCGCTGCGACGGTCCATAATTTTGCTTCCTTGTCAATTGGTTTTGACAGTTAATTGTGTTGTTCAAAAAAAAAAAAAACACTGATAGAACAAAGCATTTAAATGTGAAGCAAAACTTTGTCATATACTCAATCACTCCAATATTTTGAAACGCATCCTTTAATACGCTGAAAATGATAATTTATGAGAAAAATAGACGAAGTAAAAAAAAGTGAAAAAAAAAGAAAGATAGTGTAACACCCGTCTCATTAACACTCGAGACCAGCTTGCTACTAATCACAACTTATATCTTAAATCCGTAAAAAGGTCTGAAAGTCGACTTTCATATAAATAACGAAATAAATCCATAAATCTCATAGTCGAAATAACTGAAATAATCGTCAAAATAATAAATAAAAGTCTGAGAAATAGAACAAAGGAAAACGCCTAAAAGCACCAGCTGTCCGATCAATCTCCTACTCGTCAGTCTCACCTGAAAGGGCAAATAAGGGGTGAGTAACGGGGAAGTTACTCAGTGAGGTATGGGATACAAAACCCGAAGTCCATGGACCCGGACAGAGCACTCCGAATAAATATAATTTAATAATACACGTTGCAAACACATTGCAAACACGGTACCTAAAGTACCCAAAGATCACACAACAGTCCTAGCGAGGTGCACACTCGCTGCCCACTAACAGGCCAAAACAACACCGAATATGTGCTCGGTAACACACGCCCGTAGACGATTTATCGACCTCGAAGCCTTGGCACAACAGGTCGACTAAGCTGTGTCGCAGCATACACCACAACCAATGTACTGGTCTCCAGCCGACACACAGAATTACGTCTCCATGGTCGGCTAACACCCAAATCACCTCAATATACTATATACATATATATTATCAATTATAAATGAACAAGCATTGTTGAACCATCTAACACCCTAGTTCCGGTTTAAGCAAAGAACCTAAAAACTAAACAAACAATGACAGACTCGATTTCACACAGACGAAACACATTAGAAATAAATTATACTTATTCGAGGTCCTAAGCCGTGTAAGAGAAGCTCGGGAAAAGACCCTCACCTTAGCAACGTGGAAAAGTAATAGCTATGAACTCCAACTGCTCAAACAGACTCCAAATCTGAAATCAGGGCGAAAAATCGAGTCAGAACACCCTTCGAACGGTTAAAAACGGATAACCGGCGATCTAGTCAAAAGTCAACCCGCTGGTCAAAGGTCAACCCGGTCAACTCTGACTCAAGCCGGTCAACCCTTGACCAAATTGAAATCGAATTGAACCAAATCGGTTTTCCATAACCGAATTTAAAGCAATTTTAACTACCGGTTTAACTTAACAAATTTAATTAATTTAAACCAGAAATCGATTTAATAAATAACCGGTTAACCTAAACCGAACCAAAATCGATTAACCCAACCGGTTGACCGGATCCGGGCTGACTCACCGAGTCGACTCGGTCGAGTTGCCGAGTTACCGGCCGAGTCACCGGCGGCGGAAAAAGGACGGCGGCTTACTAGAATCAACGGCGGCGACGATCCACGGTGCGTGGTGGCGGCGCGTGTGCCACACGCGCGGAACGACGCGGGAGAAAAGCCGCGCTTGACGTTTGCGGAAAAAGGACGGCGGCTTACCAGAATCAACGGCGGCGACTGAACACGGTGCGTGGTGGTGGCGCGTGAGATCCACGCGCGGAACGTGTGGAGGACGGCGGCGGCGCGTGTGCCACACGCGCGGAACGACGCGGGAGAAATGCCGCGCTTGACGGCGCGTCCGGGCGACTTTCCGGCTGATCTTCTTGGTCCCGACTCGTCTCGACGTCACGATCACGATGGTGGTCTTAGAATTACGAAATTCCAAATGGTTAGTGAGTTATGATCGATTGAATGAATGGCTGTTTTTAAAACCAAATCGGAAAGATGATTCCCGGTTACATTCGTCTGGGATCGGCGGTGAACTGGTCGATCTCGGCTCTGGACGTGGTGGTGGCGGCGGTACGATCTCAGGTGTGAGTGACGGCTCAGTCTCTGTAGAGTTACAACGCTTAGGGTTTCTGAAGAATAAATAATGGGGGACAATGGTTTATATATGGGACTCACCAAGGGCTTCCTGCAACACTGACGGGCTCTGACGGGCCGAAGTCACTGGGCTGGGAATTGGGTCGTTTCATTTCTCCCCCACTAATAAGGAATTCGACCCCGAATTCGGCTCCTGAACCGACTGTCCAATACCATCCTCAAAAAGCTCTGGATAGTCAATACTCAACTGATTTTCGGTCTCCCAGGTCTCTTCCTGAATCCCGTCTCTCTCCCAACGGACTCTGACCAAACTAGTCATCATCCCCTGAACCGCTTTCATTTGCCTCTCCAAAATCTGTACTGGCTGACAAAGGGCAGACAAATTTTTACCAAGGTCACTTGGTGGCTGCTGCAGAATGAGCTCTGGCTCTCTCACAACTTTTCTCAACACTGACACATGGAACACATCATGGAAGTCCGGCAACTCTGCTGATAATCCCAATCTGTAAGCAACTGCTCCTATCCGTTCCAAAATAGGATACGGCCCCATAAATCTTGGTTTAAGCTTCTTTAGCTTCCGAGTCTTAGATCCTCCCTGAAATGTCCTCATTTTCAGGTATACCAGGTCGCCCACCTGAAACTCTAAATCCTTACGGCGCTTATCTGCATAACTCTTCTGTCGGTTATGAGCCTCCTTAAGCCGAGACTTGAGCATCTCCACCTGCTCTACTGTCTCCTGAACCTTGCAGGTTCTAAGTGTCGTCGCTCTCCCGCTTCTGTCCAGCAAAGTGGTGTACGACAAGGCCTACCATAAAGCGCCTCATATGGTGCCATTTCAATACTTGAATGATAGCTGTTGTTGTATGCAAACTCCGCTAGAGGTAGATACGTTCCCCAATTTCCTTCCCAATCCAAAACACAAGCCCTGAGCATATCCTCCAAAGTCTGAATAGTCCTCTCTGACTGTCCATCTGTCTGCGGGTGATAAGCTTTACTCATATGAACTTTTGTCCCAAGCGCCTTCTGAAAGGCCCTCCAAAACGCAGATGTAAACTTTGTGTCTCGATCCGATACAATGCTGACAGGAACTCTATGCAACCTCACAATCTCTCTAAGGTAAATCTGCGCCAACTGATCAGCTCCATCTGTTTTCTTAATCGCTATAAAATGAGCAGACTTGGTGATTCTATCCACAATCACCCAAATAGCATTCCTCCCACCAAAGGTTGTCGGAAGTCCAGTCACAAAATCCATAGTCACCATGTCCCATTTCCACTCTGGCAACGGCAGGTTCTGCAATAATCCGCTAGGCACTTGATGTTCAGCCTTAACCATCTGACATGTCTGGCACTGCGATACAAATGTAGCAACATCTTTCTTCATACCAGTCCAATGGTAATAACGCTTCAAATCTCTGTACATCTTGGTATTCCCTGGATGGATAGAAAAACGTGAGTTGTGTGCTTGCTGTAAAATTTCCTTCCGTAGCAGTTTATCATCTGGCACACAAACTCGGTTCCGGTACATGTACATCCCGCTCAAAGCTGTATGATATCCAATACTCTCGATCTCAATCTGTTTAGCCAAAGCCTCATCATCATCTTGAACTCTGCGTATCCTCCATAATAAACCTGCTTGTTCCAAAGCATCAAGACCAGCTGTCTCCCCATCTGAAGTGATTGCACACAATCTGAGACTAGCAATTGTTCCAGTCAGCTCCTGAACCTCCTTGGTTCCTGAAACATCACTCCTGCGTCTACTCAAGGCGTCTGCCACATGGTTGGCCTTACCTGGATGATATGTAATATCCAAGTTGTAATCTGCTAACAATTCCATCCATCTACGCTGTCTCAAATTCAGGTCC
>NC_027756.1:32976224-32978856 GCF_000695525.1 Brassica oleracea var. oleracea
ACATCTCGATGCACGCCAGTGGCTCCAATTCTCTCTGTGCCGGCTGTCTGAATCTGCTTAGTCTTTGGTTCAAAGACACCCTGAAAAGGCCAAGACTTGACTAGTCGCGAACTCACGAAGCTGTGAGAAGCTCCCGTATCGAAAAGAGTGTGAGCTACCTCACCTCCAACAGAAACTGATCCTGTTCATAAATTTTTTTAACTATACATAGTAATCACAACCACAATAGCACTCAAGATAAACGAGTGTGGCAAAGATACGTACCGGCTGTCGGCTCAGCTCCATTGGCCTCTCCTAGGGCATACACACGTGGAGCGACGACTTGACGCTTAGCTGGTGGGAGCGTTGGTTGCCCCTTCTTTGGACACCCTCTGGCAATATGACCGGGCCCATAACAATTGTAACAAACCTTGTTGGCTACTGTAGGTGCTGCAATCTGACTGGCCGAAGTCGCATCCGCTGGTTTCACCCGACAATACTTTGACAAATGTCCCCACCTTCCGCAAGTAAAACACTTGGGACACTCTCCGCTGTGATGACGACGACAACGAGCACAATACAGTGCCTCCAACTGGTCTCTGGTCCTCCTGTGAGACTCATCAGTCTTTCCAGACTTACTCTGAGATGACTTGAGGAGCTTTTGTTCCTCTGCCAAACCTGTTTCCTGCTCAGCAGCTTTCTCCACCAAATCTTCCAATATGTGGTAAGTGACGACACGGCATCTGTTGCGAATTTCGACTCGCATCCCACCCAAAAACTTCCTAATCAGGTCTTCCTCAGTAATACCACCTCCTGCAAACCTGCGAAGTTGGTTGAACTCAACCTCATACTCCCTGATTGTCATGCCACCCTGGCTCACATGCTCGAAGTCACTCTTCTTCTTATCCATAGCTTCTTTTGGAAAGTACTTCCTATCGAACTCCCGAATAAAATCTGCAAAGGTAAGCGGATCAGGCCCACGATGGCCCAATCGTACTCCCTCCCACCACACAAGTGCATCTCCACGTAGGTACTGCATAGCCAACCTAAGTGAAACCTCTGGTGGACACTCAATAATCTCCAATTTCCGTTGCAGACCAAGCTTCCAATCATATGCAACTGTAGCATCCACTGTTCCCCCAAAATGCTCCATATCCATGTTCCGCATCTGAGTCGTAAGTCTGTAAAACCTCTCATCATAAACACGGTAAACCGGTAAAGGTGGAGGTGGTGGTAGTGGTGGTTGCTGTAAACCCTGAGGAAGTTGTTGTTCTGGAACCCCCTGCACAGGAACCTGAGGTGGAATCTGCTGAGGTGGAATCTGCTGCGGTGGAATCTGCTGAGGTGGAATCTGCTGCGGTGGAATCTGCTGAGGTGGAATCTGCTGCGGTGGAATCTGCTGAGGTGGAATCTGCTGCGGTGGAATCTGCTGAGGTGGAATCTGCTGAGGTGGAATCTGCTGAGGTGGAATCTGCTGCGGTGGAATCTGCTGAGGTGGAATCTGCTGCGGTGGAAGACGATCACGCACTTATCCAAGTACTGATGAGCATGCTCTTCCCAACTTCCGCGTATTGATGAGCATGCTCTTCCCAACTCCGAGAATAAATCAGAATATCGTCGATGAAGACGATCACGCACTTATCCAAGTACTCGCGAAAAACATCATTCATAAGTTTCATGAACGCTGCAGGTGCATTCGTCAACCCAAATGGCATCACCACAAACTCGTAATATCCATAACGTGTGCGGAAAGCCGTCTTCCGCACATCCTCCCCTGTTATCGCGATCTGGTGATAACCTGATGCCAAGTCAATCTTAGAAAACCATGAGGCTCCATGTAACTGATCCAACAACTCATCAATACGCGGAAGTGTTTCTTGATGGTCACCTTGTTTAGACCTCTGTAATCAATGCAAAGCCTGAAACTCCCATCTTTCTTCTTCACAAACAGTACTGGTGCTCCTCACGGTGAAGTACTGGGTCTGATGAAACCCTTACCCAATAGCTCCTCCAACTGTCTTTTTAGTTCAGCCATCTCTGCTGGCGCTAGTCGGTACGGGGCCCGTGAAACCGGTGCTGTCCCTGGTTCCAACTCAATAGTGAGAGCATCTCTTCTCGCTGGTGGTGGTCCCTTTAAGGCCTCAAATACATCCTCGAACTCCTCAACCACCGGAATGTCCTGCAACTTGTGATGTCCGTCGTTCTTAACCATCGAAATAGTCGCCAGAAACCCCTCTGCTCCTCTCTCCAATAAATCCTCAGCATGTATCATGGAGACAATAGAAATTCCCCGGTGAGCTTGAACACACTGGAATGTGATCTTCCCCTCTTCTCTAGGGATATGAACCCTTGCCTTCGGGCAATCTAAAACCACTCGATGCCATGACAGCCAATCCATTCCAAGTATAACGTCGTAGTAATCTAGCTCCATCTCTGCTAGGTCTCCGGTGAAAACGAACCCTCCAAGTAAGATAGGAACATCTCGATGCACGCCAGTGGCTCCAATTCTCTCGGTGCCGGTTGTCCGAATCTGCTTGGTCTTTGGCTCAAAGACACCCTGAAAAGGCCAAGACTTGACTAGTCATGAACTCACGAAGCTGTGAGAAGCTCTCGTATCGAAAAGAGTGTGAGCTACCTCACCTCCAACAGAAAC
>NC_027756.1:32979633-32980646 GCF_000695525.1 Brassica oleracea var. oleracea
TCCCCCAAAATGCTCCATATCCATGTTCCGCATCTGAGTCGTAAGTCTGTAAAACCTCTCATCATAAACACGGTAAACCGGTAAAGGTGGAGGTGGTGGTAGTGGTGGTTGCTGTAAACCCTGAGGAAGTTGTTGTTCTGGAACCCCCTGCACAGGAACCTGAGGTGGAATCTGCTGAGGTGGAATCTGCTGCGGTGGAATCTGCTGCGGTGGAATCTGCTGGCCAGCAGCCAACTGACGGGCAACCTCTTGTGCTGCTACATGGGCAGCTTCTTGTGCAGCTACACGAGCAGCTTCCTGCGTAACCTGCTGAATAGCAGCCTGGGTAGCTGCCTGCTGAACCATCTGCATGAGTGCAGCCTGATCAAATGGTGGGGCTGCAGGCTGCACACCCTCTGCCTGAACACCTCCTGTAGCACCCTGATCATCCACAACTTCACGAGCATCAGCTCTGACCCTGACGGTGCGAGTACGCTTAGTTCCTCTTTTTGGCGGCATCTGGAAAGAGAATGGACGAAACGATTAATTTCTGTTAAATAAGATCATTAACAATTGCTGAAAAATAACCGAACAGAAAGGTGCTTCTAAGTTTTGAAAACCGTTGAAAACTTAAAAAAAATCTTTGCAAATCAGGTCCCCTAACCGGCGTCCCGGGTCAAAGCCGAGACACAACCCCGGTCTGATACCAAATTGTAATACCCATCTCATCAATACTCGAGACTGGCGTGCTACTAATCAACAACTTATATCTCAAATCCGTAAAAGGTCTGAAAGTCGAATTTCATATAAATAACGAAATAAATCCATAAATACCATAGTCGAAATAACTGAAATAATCGTCGAAATAATAGATATAAGTCCGAGAAATAAAATAAAGGAAAATGCCTTAAAGCACCAGCTGTCCGATCAATCTCCTACTCATCAGCCTCACCTGCAAGGGGGTAAATGAGGGGGTGAGTAACGGGGATGTCACTCAATGAGGTATGGGATACTAAACCCGAAGTCCATGGACC
>NC_027756.1:32981585-32995992 GCF_000695525.1 Brassica oleracea var. oleracea
TCGGTCGAGTTGCCGAGTCACAGCCCGAGTCAACGGCCGAGTTACCGGCCGAGTCACCGGCGGCGGAAAAAGAACGGCGGCTTACCCAAAATCAATGGCGGCGACGGAACACGGTGCGTGGTGGTGGCGCGTGAGATCCACGCGCGGAACGTGTGGAGGACGGCGGCGGCGCGTGTGCCACACGCGCGGAACGATGCGGGAGAAAAGCCGCGCTTGACGGCGCGTCCGGGCGACTTTCCGGCTGATCTTCTTGGTCCCGACTCGTCTCGACGTCACGATCACGATGGTGGTCTTAGAATTACGAAATTCCAAATGGTTAGTGAGTTATGATCGATTGAATGAACGGCCGTTTTTAAAAACAAATCGGAAAGATGATTTCCGGTTACCTTCGTCTGGGATCGGCGGTGAACTGGTCGATCTCGGCTCTGGACGTGGTGGTGGCGGCGGTACGATCTCAGGTTTGAGTGACGGCTCAGTCTCTGTAGAGTTACAACGCTTAGGGTTTCTGAAGAATAAATAATGGGGGATAATGGTTTATATATGGGACTCACCAAGGGCTTCCTGCAACACTGACGGGCTCTGACGGGCCGAAATCACTGGGCTGGGAATTGGGTCGTTACAGATAGTTGTTCACTTTCTTCTAAGTAAATAAATGCAATGCATTCACAATTAACATAGAACATTAGGAAACACTCCATTCATGTTCAATGGCGTCATCCGTCACAAATGAGAGTCTGTATTTGGACATTTTCCTTTTTCAACTATTTCTCGAAATTCGGATCGCACTGCAACTGATTTGGAAACCATATTTAAGACTAGACCTTTAAGAGATGGTTCTTAGCTTTTTTAGTTAAAAGTTAAGAGACGGATTCTTATATTCCGCTAAGAACCCCACCCTAAAAACCCATCAATAATCATGCTCTAAGATGATAAAACGTTTCACTTTGTGTATCCGTTTCAGACTTCATACAAACCGAGCTGAAATTGTATTGGGTATAAGTTGATTAGTACATAAGCATTCCCTTGCATCTAATCTATTAATTTAGAGTCCTAATTTTTATCTACCATTTACAAGTTGTCATTTAAATTTGGACTTCCTTTAGAATAGCACGTGTTTGGACATGTAAATGTGTTTGGTTCCTTGAATATATCAACTTAACTTACAACTTAATTTAAACCAAGTTGCCATTTTGAAACAATACCAATATAATTATATTACACAATACTAAGTCAATAAAACCGGCCAACTAAAATTAAACCAACTTTTAATCTAAGATAATTTCATACCGATTGTTACCTCCAATTAGATTAGCAACAATAACACTTTTCGGACCTCACTTTCGTATAGATATAACTTGGCTCTAAGTTGATTGATTCTTTGCTCTTACAAACATCATAATCACACAAAGAACATGAATATGTTTTATCATATTTGCTTCTATTCAAATTGTTTTTGAAATCACTTTCTTTTCTGTTATATTTAGAGAAACCTGTCATTATGAACACAATATTGTAAGTGAAATTAACTTCAATCGGTCTTAGCACAACATAAAAATCATTCATGTATTTGATCATGTAAATAATATCCTTATCTAAAAGAAAATTAGAAAGATATTATTCAGAACAGATTTGATCAAATCTATACTAACTTGACGTGCACAATAAATAACCATAACAACTTAATATGATTTCGTTATTAAATTATTCGGTTATATTTGAAAAGTTGATATCTAAACTTGAACAAGATTTTCCTCCTTATAATCCGACCTCCCTATTACTCAACTTCCCATCTACATTCATGATCTTTCATATCTTAACTTCATGTAACAACTCCAACAAACTATGAAAAATAGAATATGCTATCGATTCTTTTTAAAGTGGATCTCAAAATATCTTCGAGACACTCATTAAACCTAATCGTTAGCACATCACTATAAATAATCATCCATCAACTAATACTTTCTACACCCGAATATGGAAAAAAAAACTTAGACTAATATGCCTATGGTTACCTCGGACCCGATCACTTTG
This sequence comes from Brassica oleracea var. oleracea, assembly GCF_000695525.1. NCBI lineage: Eukaryota > Viridiplantae > Streptophyta > Magnoliopsida > Brassicales > Brassicaceae > Brassica > Brassica oleracea. The sequence continues at coordinate 32,983,617 of NC_027756.1, forward strand.
TTGAACGATGTCAAACCATTCAAAACAACATGGAAGGTTGAAGTGAAAGTTCTGCATTCATGGACACAACATTCATCTTATTCTGGTGGAGACTCTCTTCAGTTCATACTAGCAGATAAGAGAGTTAGTTTTTCTATTTGTTAACTCGAGTAATGGTGTTAAATGGTTGTAATGCTAACATCTAAACTGAGATTTTATCTGTGAATGTAGGGTGTTAAGATTCATTGTACCTGCAAGAGACTCTTCTATGGTCGTGTTAAAAAACTTCAGGTTGGACAATGAAGATTCATTGAGAATTTCTTACTGACTGCATCTGCTGGAAAGTATCGAGCGACGAGTCATAAGTACAAGATGTCCATCATAAGTAACTCCAACGTCACCAATTCCTCCCTGAAAATGATGATAAATTTTTATCATTAACCTCTTTCAAAGAAATCATGAACGGAAGTCTTGATTAAAATTTTTAATTGGTAACTCATAAGTGTTTTCCTTATAACCTTATAGGCTTCGGTTGAGACATCCCTAATCTTCAATTTTTTTAATAATATGGTTGTAGATGTTATTGGTCAAGCAATTGATATTGGAGATATCCAGGTTGTGCCTGCGCAAGGTGGTAAAGAAACAAAGAAGCTTGAACTCACTTTAACAGATACAGAGTAAGCTGTGAATGACCTTTTGCAAATTTACATTTCATATATTATCAATACGTGTTTTCATAATGTTTGCTTTTTTCTTCTATTATTAGAGATCAGCAAGTAGCATGTTGTCTTCGGGGTCAGTTTGCTGAACAAATGTTACATACATCCAAAGTTGCTCAAGTGAATCAAAACTTTCTTTGTTTACTGAGATTTGCCAAAATCAATGTTTACAAGGGTAAGATATCTACTAAACGCTTAACAAATATATATTTTTTAAAACGACTTTGATCCCTTTTCTAAATTCTCATCCTTTGTTGCAGGACAAGTTCAGATAACAAATGCATTTGATTCTTCCACAATTGAAATAAATCCACCCGGGTTTGACGTCCAAGACTATCTACAAGTGTACGTTTTGTTTGTTTCACATACTAAATATTTGTATAACAATAATACATAAATGTGCTGTCTCAAAGGTTTAATTACTATCCAGGTTGCCAAATAATGACATTGCTCTCACTACTGGTAGTCATGAGGTTGCAAAAACTCAAGGAAACAAACGCCCACTTGATAAATGGTCTACTTATCCAGAGAGATCAATACTTGATATCATAATGGCGACTGAGGTAAGTTTTCTACTCTAATATCATGTATATACTGTATTAATCAACACATTTGTACAAACTAATACATATGTTATATTTGTAGACTGAAAAGTGCATTGTTAAGGGCACGATTTTTGCAATTGATACAGACTGGGCTTGGTATTATTTTTGTTGTGTTAAGTGTCACTTCAAAAAGTTGACCGACATTACCAAAAGGGATGTGGTGCCTGTGAAACATCTGTGGCGTTGTGATGGATGCCATCAGTCCATAACCAATGTTTCTCCTAAGTGTGTTTCTCAATCTTAATAGATTACATATGTATCCGATCTATATAACTTACAACTTTTTAATTTTTAGGTTTAAACTACATCTACTTATAAAGGATGACACTGGTGAAACTAGAGTCCTGCTTCTTGATAGTATTGCTGAACCCATTTTGGGAGTAAGTGCTGAAGTGCTCTTAGATGGTTCTCTAGAAGAGGTATGTAAAAGTTTTCATTTCATTGTTATATATTTTATATATGCAGTCGTTTTTAATGTATTATTTGTTCATCTTTAGATTGAGGATCCAGAAGACTTGTCTGATGCTATTAATGATCTTATTGGTAAAACTTTCAAGTTTGGTGTGTATGTGAGCAAAGACAATGTTGACTATGGAGCTGATATATTTAACACTGGAAAGACATGGTCTGCTGATGAAATCATATCTCAGTCTGACGATGAGAATACTGAGGATACATTGACCAACATTGCTTTATCAGACCGTTCATCAGGACAGGTTGGCCAAAATTTTGTTATTCATATTAAGTAGATATTGTATTAAGCATATTTATGTCAATGATTTTTAATATATTATGTGATTTTGAAGGTATCTTTGATCAGTATTGAGAGTGGACACCACATGTTTGTCTTCAACTCCACTATCAAAACGAAAAGGAAACAATGAAATTGATGACCTTTCTTCTACTTCTAAGAAACAATGCTCGAAGATAATCAAGGTGGAAAAGAATGGTGGGGAGTAAACTGAGTTGCTGCGTGTGTTTTTATTTGGTTTTGGTTTTGGTTTTAGTTTCAAAAACATGTTTTTCTTAATTTTCTATTATATGTTTTATTTCAATGTCTTATTGTTTGGTTTTTATCAATAAAGATAAAGAGGAATTTGAATAAATATCACACTCATATTATTGCTCTAAGTTAACGACCAAATAATAAAAAGTGTAAATCTACTCTATTAAATTATAGTTATCCATCGCACTTAACTAAATCTATTCGCATACGGAAATGTACTCTATTCTCACAACTTGCACAGAGTGGATATTCTTACTTGTAATAAGCTGTAGTTCGACTCCCTTTTGTAAACCTTTCCCAAAATTGTATCGTCAAATCCATATACATCCTATAAAAACAAATTAAGTTGGGAGTATACATCCTATAAAGGCTGTTATAAACAATAACTATCTATATTTTAAACAAAGGAACACATTAAACTAATCGGTTAAGATATAATCTAAAACTAATTTTATAGGAGATATTGTTGTGATCTAAACAGAGATTAAGCAAGATATAATATGTAAAAAAATCTTAACTTCATTATTTTTCATTTTAATTTTTTCATTGTCCCGCCTATACTACGAATTAGAAAGGTGTCGTGACTCTAACCAAAGAAAAAAACTTTTGCTATTATCAAAACTGTTTGCAGTCATTGAGCAATTTTATACCTATCACAACTGTTGTAAAGGTAGGGATACTATTCTTCATAATCAAAACATGTACTTGATTAGACAACTATATTTCAATCCACATGATGTTTTATAAAAATTATTTCGGCTAACATTACTCTTATAATGGACAGGATGAAAAGAAAGCATCAACCTCCCCTTGGAGCTGATGGTCATCGGTTGTGTTCAAAACCTCAGTCTAAACAGAGAATAGATCATAAAAAGAATAAAGATGTCCCTTTGAGTACTGTTTTTGCAAGATTATTGCATGATGTTACCAATAGAAAGGTTTCATCAAGGTTCCAAACACAAGTAACAGTGTCAAATCCTACAAACAAACGAGGTGTTTATATTTTATATTGATACTAAGTTATATACTAAGTTGTTTTATCATTCAACTCATATCGTACATGTTTTTCTGTAGTTTTTTTTGACAAAGAAAATAATGACAACTCTAAACAAACTAAAAAGAGTCGAATACATGAAGGTATGTTTAATATCTTAATTCAGTGATGATAGCAAATACTGCAATGATAGTTAAATTTTTGTTTTTTCATTATATAGTATCCTCTTATAATTCAATTTACTATGCAGCCATCTCAAGTACAATAAGAGGATCATGTTCAAGTCAGGTCATATTTGGAAGTCAAAACACAACAAAGACAAACATTAAAATGACACACACCAGAGAAACCACAATAGATTCAAGAATTTCAAAAAAATCTGAACTAGAGAACAGAGGTATTTTGTTTTTCAACCAGAGAATGAATGGAAGTTTGTATTATCATTTAACTTATGAAAATACAAACGTCTTATAATTTATTTAGTGGGTATATTTTGCAGATTTTTCTAGGCTCCATAGATGAATGTGATGATCTAGAAATTGAATGCAGTAGTCAGGACAGTTCTGATACTGAAATTTCAGATGATGAACAATCTACTGTACAAGAACCAGAGAAAGTAGATCAATCTGGACGAATTAATCTTCTAGCAGCTTTATTTAAGAAAACCTTCACTGAGGTGAAGACAAAAGCGAAAGCAGTGTCATCCAAAGAAGAAGGTTAGTAAAAATTTCTCATTTTATTACTTAAATATGTAATATGTGTTTCTAACCTACATTCATCTTATAAAACAGATTATGTTGATGAAGGTGACCCATCTTACACTTGTGTTCATTGTGGAGCTATCATGTGGTTAGGCGAACGCATAAATAAGAGCAAATATAGACGAAAACCTATATTTACATTGTGTTGCATGCAAGGTCAAGTCCAGCTGCCATTTTTAAAGAAACCCCCTGAGGTTCTAATGAAGCTTCTCACAGGAAATGATAAGCTTAGTAAACATTTTCAGAAGAATACCAGATCATATAATATGGTTTTCTCATTCACTTCTCTTGGTGGAAAAGTATATAAATCTGTTAAAAAGGGACGAATGCCCACAAATGTTGGTGCTTCATGGTGAAAATTATCATCTCATGGGAAGTTTAACCCCATCTGAAGGAGGCTATGCCAAGTTTGGACAGCTTTACATTGTTGACACAGAGAACGAGGTTCAAAACAGATCTAATGCTCTGAGGTAACTAATATGGTTTTGTCAATAAGTGATGTTACATTTAAGAAAAAGTGTTTTGTATACTTACTAAACGATTGTTATTCACTGAATGTTTTCAGAAGTGGCAAAAATGCGCAGACGTGGCAAAGATATTATTCAGCCTATAATGAATATGTTGAATGCTGTTAATCCATATGTCGCGCAGTTTCGATCAGCAAGAGAGAGATTTCAAATGAATCCTGATCAGACTTTCCACATGCGAATTGTCAGTAGAAGTGACAAAGATGGTCGGACATATAATACGCCAACAGCATCTGAGGTTGCTGCATTGATTCCTGGAGATTTTAATCTAGGAATGGATAAGCGGGATATTGTTATACAGCACAAGTCTGGTCGACTTACAAGGATTGATGAGATTCATATTTCCTATCTAGCACTTCAGCATCCTCTACTATTTGTGTATTGTGAAGATGGATTCAGGGTTGGTATTAAAAAGGGTGTCACAGAAGCTTCAAAGAAACTCAAAAAGGATACTATCAGTATGAGGCAGTTTTTTGCTTTCCGGATGCAAGAGCGAGAAAATGAGTCACATGTTCTGCTTTATTCAAGAAGGTTGTTTCAACAATTCATAGTTGATGCCTATACTACCATCAAATCCAACAGACTGAGGTATTTGCAGCTTAACCAGACATGTTTGCGTTCGGATAGTTACGACTTTATCAAGGAGTCAGAAAATTATGGCAACTCGGACATGAATGAACAAGGTCAGCAATTTGTTCAAAAACAGAAGACATTGATAGAATCATATCAGCCGAGATTCCAGATAAATCAACTGATCCAGATCTTTAGGATGTTGTTAAGGAATCCATGATTCATGGTCCGTGTGGAGCTGCTAATATGAATTCACCATGTATGGAAAATGGTCAGTGTTCGAAAATGTTTCCTAAACCATTCGCTGGGAATACTAGAGTGAAAAAAGATGGATTTCTTGTTTATAGGAGACGTGAGCAAGCTAACAGTTATGTTGAGAAGAATGGTTTGTAATGTGATAACAGATGGGTCATCCCTTATAACAAGAAACTCTCACTTCGTTATCGAGCACACATTAATGTGGAGTGGTGCAACCAAGTTGTTCTATTAAGTATTTATTTAAATACATTAATAAAGGAGCCGACCGTGTAACTGTGGTAGTCAAACCACCAGGGCCACAAGAAGCAGCGGGCTCAGCTCCAACGAACTCATCATCAGCGAACTCAGCTACAGCAACCTCAGCAGCAGCAAGCTCAGCTGCAGCAAGCTCAGAAGCAGCGAACTCCACTGCTGTGGAGATTAAAAACAATGAAATTAAGAATTTCTTTGATTGCAGGTTGAATATTTACTTAGGCGTCTATCCAAATTATTTTGCAGTTTAGTATGACTTCATTCTGATTTCTAACTTATATTGTTGTGATTATTGTAGATATGTTTCCACTTGTGAAGGATCGTGGAGGATTTTTAAGTTTCCAATACATTATAGATCCACAGCAGTGGAGAAGCTTACATTTCATCTACCAGGGAAACAGATCATTATCTTTAAGGGGAAGGACAAAGTTCAGGACGTTGCTGGTCGTAAACTCCTAGAAAACACAATGTTTTTGGCTTGGTTTGAGCTGAATAAAGTTGATCCTTTCGCTCGGACTCTTACATATATTCAGATTCCCAACTATTATACATATTCGAAGAGTCAGAAGAAGTTCAGTAGAAGGAAACAAGGATTCAGCGTTGGAAGAATCAACTATGCCCCACGTAAACAGGAAAGCTCTTATTATTTAAGAGTGTTGTTGAACTATGTCAAAGGTCCTACCAGCTTTGATGATATTAAAACCTATAATGGTGTTCTTTATGAGGGGTACAAAGAAGCATGTTTTGCTCGGGGAATACTGGATGATGACCAGGAGTATATAGATGATTTAGTGAGGCGTAGTGATGATAGTTCTGCAGCCGTTGTTCGTGATCTTTTTGTTCTAATGCTTCTGTCAGACAGTCTGACTCAACCAGAGGTTGTTTGGCAAAAAAACATGGGAGCTCTTATCAGAAGATATCGAGTATAATCGCAGACTTCGTTTTAATAGGCCAGGTACAATACTACCATCTTCTAACCATGCGAATGATGTTTTCAGTTTGCTAAATCTTTTGTAAAAAACGAAGGTACAATACTACCATCTGTAAGTATATATGATGTTAATAATCGCGCTTAGACTTATGTTTTCAGTTTGAGTTTAATGATGTTTTGGATGGTTAAACAATCCGCACATTTAAGAGCTCATTTTCGAATTATAATATACAGCGTGACTAAATTTGTTGTGTTCGTACTATGTTTTACACTGAGCGACAATGACAAGAAATTGTATGCTCTTATAGAGATTGAGAAGCTTATGAAAAGGAATGGGAGTTCACTTTCACTATATGAGTCTATGCCAAAGCTTCCTGACAATGCCAAACCGATCGAAAATGTTTTGATCTTGGATGAACTAGATTACGATCTGGAAGAATTGCAGGCCACTCATGATATAGATTTTCTAAAGATGACTGATGAACAAAGAAAAATCTACGATGAGATCATTACTGCAGTTGTTGAAGATAAAGGCGGAATGTTCTTTGTTTACGGTTTTGGTGGCACGGGAAAAACCTTCCTTTGGAAACTTCTTTCATCTGCGTTGAGGTTTAGGGGAGATATAGTTCTTAATACTGCATCTAGCAGGATTGCTTCTCTGATGTTACCAGGTGGTAGGACTGCTCATTCCCGTTTTAGCATACTAATCAATCCAGATGAGTTCACTACATGTTCATTGTCTCATGGATCAGATAAGGCTAATTTGATTAAAGAGGCATCTCTAATTATCTGGGATGAAGCACCAATGATGAGCAGGCATTGTTTTGAATCTTTAGATAGAAGTTTAAATGATCTGATGGGGAATCATGATAAAAAACCTTTTGGTGGAAAGGTTATTGTGTTTGGAGGTGATTTTCGACAAGTTCTTCATGTGATTACAGGAGGTGGTAGGGCTGAGATTGTGTTGGCTTCCATGAACTCATCAGTGTTGGCTTCCATGAACTCATCATATCTATGGGAACATTTCAAGGTTCTGAAACTTACAAAGAATATGAGACTGTGTTCAAATCATCTAACGGATGAAGAGGCCAAAGATCTAAAAGAATTTTCAGAGTGGATTTTGGCTGTTGGGGACGGGAGAGTATCAGAGCCTAATGATGGGGAGGCTTTAATTGATATTCCAGAAGAATTTCTAATTATGGACCCTGACGATCCTATAGAGACTATAAGTCTTGCCATTTATGGAGACACTGATTCACTGAGAGGGATGAAAGATCCTAAGTTTTTCCAACAGAGAGCAATCTTATGTCCAACTAATGAGGATGTTAACATGATTAATGATCATATGTTATCTAAGCTTGATGGTAAGACATTTGTTTTATTTATTATAATTTTTTCATTATATTGCATACACACTGACTCCTTTTTGAAATTCGGTTATTTCCATCAGGTGAAGAAATGATTTACACCTCATCTGACAGCATAGATCCATCTGATACTGCTTCGGTCAATAATGATGCCCTCAGTTCCGACTTCCTTAACAGCATTAAAGTTTCTGGTCTACCAAATCATAGTCTAAGATTGAGGATTGGTTGTCATGTTATGTTGCTTAGGAACATTAATCCTAATGAGGGTTTAATGAATGGAACAAGATTGCAAATCACTGAACTTATGGATTTTATGGTGGAAGCTAGAATCATAACAGGTGCCAAGGTTGGTAAAGTCGTTTATATTCCTAGATTGTTGATTACTCCAACAGATAAAAGACTTCCTTTCAAGATGCGTAGAAGACAACTGCCTTTAGCTGTGGCTTTTGCAACAACCATCAACAAAAGTCAAGGACAATCACTGTCTGAAGTGGGACTATTCCTTCCTAGGCCAGTGTTTTCTCATGGACAGCTTTATGTTGCCATTTCAAGGGTTACGTCCAAGAAAGGTTTGAAAATTCTGATTGTTGATAAAGAGGGTAAGCCGCAAAGCAAAACTACTAATTTTGTTTTCAAAGAAGTTTTCAGTAATCTTGAAAACTGAGAGGAGTAATGATCGTGTCTTAAAGTGAGTTTGTTTCAGTGAGCGGAGTGCAACTGGTGTTTTGTGTTTTATTTTTGCTTCAGATACATTTGATTTCAAGTTTTCAAAGTTGTTTCGACTTTTCAACTAAATAAATTCAAGTTTGTTATTCTATTTAGCACACACAATCTACTGCAGATAATTCTATCTTCCTAGTAGAGGTTTGAAGTCAAACCAAACATGTATTGATCATCATGTTTTGATCCATAAGAAAATAGAAATTTGTCAAGTAACTATCATTTCGTGTAAAGGTCTACCGATCAATATCAATCCAGTCAAAATAAAACTTGACTATAAGAGATTTCAACAATACATAGAACAACCAACGATCAAGATAATCATCTATTCACCACCAATCAGTTTCAAATTTAAATCCAGGTATTTGTACAATCATAACCCGTCTATCCCTATAATGAGTCTACTGATTTTAGTTCACGCTTACTCAATACAAATACATTAGATAAAGTACTAACCTTTGTTCTCTGAAATTGTTTTCTTTTGAGCTGTTCCAATGCTATGTTTTCCCTTGTTTTTTTTTATCCTGTCCTTGCGAATTACCTAATGAATATATATATTATCATATGTTAGCTTTAACTGAACAAAACAAATATCAGTTACCAGACAACAAAGGAAAAATAAGATCAAGACAAGAAAAATATAATTTAATTGACACAAAAAGGCAGTACAAAGAACAACAGATTGGATATTTTTGGAAAACCAACATTAATTTAGGTTTCAATAAGGTCAAGAAACTTATCTTTTCTTAAAAACGATGTACTTGATGAATGACATCGTTGTTGCGAATATCCCAGATTGATATTGCTTCTGGTCGTTTGTAAAAACTGTGACACCTTTTCTAATACTCCATCTCTCAATTCACCGTCTGATCTACCAGGAATTGTATATCTAGAAAATCAATTAGATGAACAAACCCTATTATATTAAAGTTTCATATCCGTCTAAATTTAAGAATAAGGGTAGAGATTATAACCTTTGATTTTCCTCCTATTGATAGATTAAACCTCATCTTTGTCTTGATAAAAACAAAATTCCTGGTGAAAAGGTTGATTCATAGATTATTTCGGTAGAAATTAGAAGGTAATCGAAGAACAGAGAGAAAATAGAAAAAATAGAAGATAGGTTCTCGAACTTTACACAGACAAAAAAAATCTTTAGTTAAACAAAAGTAGTTCACTTTACACATTTTTTTCCCGGACTAAATTCTGTTACACGTTTGGGCCTAAACAGATTAGATATTTATATATTAAATTGTATTCTGTTAATTATTGGGCTTGATCCATAAATGAATTTATTAACCCATCCTTATTATCTTATAATTAAATCCATATAATGTTTGGGCCAAATATTTTAGTTCTCTGTACATCCAAAATAATTAGAAAGACCTCATATTAATCAGTTAACATAGTTTCATAAATCGATACTACTCATCTATAGTCAACTATAGCATTACCAACAAAACATCTAAAATTAAAAGAAAAAAAATACATCAGGTACAACATTGGAAATTTGTGCACAGAGAAAAACAACACCATGAACGACATATTTTAGTACACCATCACAATTCAAAATATTTATAAATTATATTATATAGATGTCAATTACATATATATTTTATATACATATATTATATAACACTAAATATAAATTAAATTTAGGGAGAACAATATCCGCGCACAGCGCAGATCCGTAGCTAGTACTATTTTAAGTTTCACCAGATCGTTTAAGAGTGTTAGATTCCAAACAAATTAGAAAATGCATATACATATCAGCTTTTTTTTCATATTCCAAATTTATTAAATTTTTCTTTTCTTTTAAAACTAGAAACATCGATCTTGAAATTCAGTCTTAATTAAAATTATCAAAGATTGATATTATAATATGGCAGCCTTATTATAGTATTAATAATAAAACTACTTGTTTGCAAAATGTCAACAAATAATCAATTGGTCTTGGCCTAGTGGTAAAGGGCTCACAGCTGTGAGTACCGCCATGGATTCGATTCTCGTTGGCCATCCGGGACGCCTTAAATGGTAAGAAAACACGGATGCTGCGGGCTTCGTAGTGATTAGTCATTGGACCTAGAAAGCCTTTGGGATAACACTACGGTTATAAAAAAAAAAAAGTCAACGAATAGAAAAATTTCGTACAGGAAATGCATGACAGACCAATTTGAACATAATGTAAGTCATTAAATACTTAGAGGATCGAGTTATTCCTCCGAAAGAGGAGATCTAATCCATGTTCATCACGTCACGTGCGACGTGCGTACCTTGCATTTACTTAGGCTTAAATATCGGCACAAACTTGTTGTAATAATGCTCCAGTATTATTTATTCTCTTTTCACGATATGCATTATTGCAAATAATAATATATTTTTCACAAATAAAACAATCATTTGGAAAACAAATAAAACAACCACAATGGTAGATAAACTATAAAAGGCACAAAATACAATTGCAGACAAGCTTGAATGAGGAGTAAGAAGTTTCTTCATTTATTTTATATGTCAATTCTACACTTTCAACTATTTTATATGTCAATTATACACCTCAGGTTTTGGCTTTGGAAACCGGTTGGTTCACTTACTTAGTTTAGAGTCTATTGTCAAAAAAAAGGTAGATATATAGTTGCTCAAAGTAACTTAAAAGTATGGTTGTTTAGTTAATGTGTAAAATTAAAGTATACTAACAAAGTCTCGATTGAAACCAATATGCATTTAGCTGATGCTTTATCAAAATTTTAACACATCAAATTACTTTTAATTAGAAATTGGCATATGACCAACATATAGTTTAAAACGGCCATATGACTAAAATATGATTCGACTAGTTTGTAGAATTATAGCACAATAAAAATGGTGAAATAACCATTTTGTACGATATTGTCATCTATGTATAGCTTAATTAAAAAATAGCTGAAAATGGGATGGAGTTATCGTTAATTTGTCATAGCAGACTCAGAACGGTGTAGTTAATTAGTATCAATCAATATGGATATAATAAAGTTAGATCTTAAAATGCATAGACAAATGTGAACAACAGTCGAGCCTTAATCATATTAATTACCCGGCTGAGTACATACTAATTAACCATATCAAGGAAAAACATAATCACAACGGTATCATCTTTATTGCTTACATACATTATATATATTATATATCTAATTCATAATGAAGTTGACCATGATATATTATACGATTTCTTGATCACTTTCAAAAAAAGTTACGTATATATATTAATAAGATTTTTCTGTTTCATAAAGAAACCATACATGAGAAACCATACATGACAGATCGAGATAAGATAATTAACATATTCTCGTTAATAAAAAAAAGAGATATATTAAGTTCCTTCATTGTTTGATCGGAAAACGGTAATAAAGAAGATATGGGTTTTAACAAAGACGTCTTATTTATGGTCGGAGAAAACAATCAGTCGGTTACAAGAGAAATGAAGAGAATGCGACAGAAAGGAAGCCGGTGGCTCGATGAGCTACCGGAAAAGTACAACTAGCGGCGAGATGAAGCAAAGGTGAAAACCCTAATCTAGCCGCCAAGTGTTAGTCAGTTATTTCGGATCCTTCTCTTGTTTTCTCCCATTTCCCTTATATAGACGTCCTGATGCTTCGTCCTTGACCTAATTTACGCCATCTTGGTGGGCCTCCTCTGCTGGGCCGAGAAGCC
>NC_027756.1:32996193-32996656 GCF_000695525.1 Brassica oleracea var. oleracea
TCTGGCTCGTGATGGATTCTAAGGTTTGAAGGTTTGAGGGAATAGAAGACCTGTCGGAAGGTTGGAGCGGTTGGTCGACGAGTCGCGGAAGCGAGCAGTAGAGGCTTTCTCGTTCCTTTTGGTCGTTGTGTCGCAGGGAAGGTTCTGGAATATTTCCGCTTGAGGCCGATTAGTCGCGGATATCCAGATCCCGACTGACATGTCTAGATTAGCCGTTGGTTTATTCTGATTTTAAGATGACCGACGTCTGATTTAGACGAGAAGCTGAACCGTCGCGAGGGTCCGCTGGACATTTTGGAGAGTTTCGAGGCCCATTTAGGCCCGTTTAGGCTTAATGACGACGCCTCGAATTTCCCCCCCCTTTTTCCCTTTTAAATGCACCGAGAAGTCGAAACGTCGCGAGGGTTCGCTGGGTTTTTAGGGAGAGTTTCGAGGCCCATCTAGGCCCGAATAGACCTAATGA
>NC_027756.1:32997430-32998695 GCF_000695525.1 Brassica oleracea var. oleracea
TTTTCGAGGAGCTTCCACGACTACATCCTGACTTATTGCGCCCTGCTTTCGTGGCTGGTCAAGATTTGGACGGTGTGGACGAGACTAAGTCAACCCTGAGGAGCGTGAAGAGGGTTCTTCGGGCCAGTAACGCTACAGGTGTGCCCTTCCTCATTCCTACGAAGGAGCAAAGGCCTTGGTCTCCTCCGATCGGGTACCAAACGGTATACGACTCCTACTTCCAGGATGACACTCGCTGTTGGTTCCCCATCCCGCGACTGATCACCGCGTACGCTAGGCGGCGAGATCTTGCGATTAGTCAGTTACTGAACGGCTCGCTGCGATTAGCCGTCACTCTATCAGTTCTGGCGGAAGAGATCGACATGCCGATGAGCGTCAGGTCGTTCGAGGAGATGACCTCGATAACCGACATGAAGGACGGAACCTACTCGGTGAAGATGCGACCAAACTGCAATGTGTGCGCCGGTCATCCAAACAAAACGCAGAATTGGCAGCGTTCCTATTTCTTCATCAAGTCCGACGACTCGGCTTTCGAGGAGCCACGTCGAGAGGACTATCGGGTCTTATGGAACTGTTCTTGTGGTAGAATATCTTGTCGCGAGCTACGTCTGATTTTGTCGATCTTAACGAAACTTTCTTTTTGGAAGAAGAAGAAGAAGAAGAAGAAGAAGAAGAAGAAGAAGAAGACGAAGAAGCCTGTTGACGAGCAGTCGGAGAATCCCGAAGAACCGACTAAGATTGAGGAGGGTGATGTTCAAGAAGAAGAACTTCAACCCGAAGAGGAGGCTTCTGAGGCTGAAATCTCGGGAGAACGGGACGATGCGGCGGAAGCTGGTGAAGGGGAGGAATCTGGAATTCCTCTTAACGTCGCCTGTCCGGACAGTTCTGAAGACGACAGCGGGGAGTCGCCGCTTTTGATCAGGAGACGCAACGACGAGGTCGGCGATGAGGGGCGATCTCCTATTCTGGCGTCTTCTCACGAGGGAACTCCGGTTCCCATTGGGGAAGGGGTCGCTCAGATCGGCACTTCTTCTCGCGGCTCCGCTATCTTGAGGAGGGTGCCCGGAGTCAACTTTCCAGACAAGGTTTCGTTTCACTACGAGGGACCGGCCCCTCTAGTGTACGTTCCCGAGAAGTGTGGGGAGTTCCTTCGCCAATTAAGGGGGAGGGCGAAACCTTTGCCTGCTGTGAAGGACCTCATTTTTGGGGGTGAATACGAGGAAGCCGCGAGGGCCAAGCTGCTGGTAAATGGCTCGGTCCCTTCT
>NC_027756.1:33003343-33005154 GCF_000695525.1 Brassica oleracea var. oleracea
TCTGATTTTGTCGATCTTAACGAATCTTTCTTTTTGTTGTGCACGCAGTTGGCCATCCCACGTCTCCAGTCTATACTGAGGATTTCCTGAAGAGCGTTCGAGCCGTCGCTTTGCTTCGAATCTACCGTTGGTCCAAGATTACCGTCATCTGAGGCTGAAATCTTGGGAGAACGGGACGATGCGGTGGAAGTTGGTGAAGGGGAGGAATCTGAAACTCCTCTTAATGCCGCCCGTCCGGACGGTTCTGAAGAAGACAGCGGAGAGTCGCTGCTTTTGATCAGGAGGCATAATGACGAGGTTGGCGATGAGGCGCGATCTCCTGTTCTGGCGTCTTCTCGCGAGGGAACTCCGGGTCCCATTGGAGAAGGGGTCGCTCAGATAGGCACTTCTTCTCGCGGCTCCGCTATCTTGTGGAGGGTGCCCGGAGTCAACTTTCCAGACAAGGTTTCGTTTCGCTACAAGGGACCGGCCCCTCTAGTGTACGTTCCCGAGAAGTGCGGAGAGTTCCTTCGCCAACTAAGGGGGAGGGCAAAACCTTTGCCCGCAGTGAAGGACCACATCTTCGGGAGTGAATACGAGGAAGCTGCGAGGGCCAAGCTGCTGGTAAACGGCTCGGTCTCTTCTCTTTTTTTTTTGTTTCGTTCCTTAACTTTTTCTTACAATTTTCATCTCCTCGTCTGTTTAGGGAGATAGCGTAATGAACGTAGTGATCGATAAGTACGACACTGCCCTGAAGGGAGCTTTGGGCGAACTCGAGCTGGCTAAGAAGGAGCACGCGGAGAAAGAGGAAGCTTTTGCTCGCCAGCTGAATGCATCGAGGGCTGACGTCGAGAGGCTTAACGGGATGGTTGCTCGCATTATTGCTCGAAGAGACGAGCTCAAAGCCGAGTTGGAGGTATCCCGAGGAGTCGTCCGTGAGCTCGAGCAGAAGAACGCCGAACTCGAGAGCGAGAAGGTTTCGCTTGCTGCGTCTCATGAAAGAGAGATGGGGCGCCTTAGAAATTCCAGAATCCTGGAAGTGACGAGGGATAGAGGAAGAGTTGAGGCCGAGATGGCCGCGAAAGCTAATCGTCGCTTCGCTAGGATTCGCTCCCGAGAAGAGCGACGAGGTCCCTATGAGGAGGCCCGGTTGCTTCATAGCCATGCCTTCGGAACCAGGAAATGCCTTGAGGCTTTGAAGAGGGCTGGGAGCGACATCTCGCAAGCTACTATCGAGATATTTGCCGAGCAAGAGAAGAAATACGAGGAGGAAGCCGAGAAGCTTAGGGTGGGCGAGATACCCGAGGAAGATCTCACACTTTCTCCTCTCGTATTGGACTCTCAGTATGTGGATGCTTGAATCTTGGCGAGTCTCGATCCGTATGGGTACAACGCCGGCTTGATCGATCCGGAGACTGCAGCAAGTCTTCACGATCCGCCTACTCATCCGACTGAAGAGCGGCGCGAAGACCCGACGCCTCTTCTTGAAGGTCCTTTGGCTGATCCAGAGATCGTCCCGAGATCAGACGAAGTGCATGTTTCTCCGGCTGCTCGTGAGTCAAGCGTCAGGGCTTCGGAGCTCTCCGTCCTCAACGATCGCGAGAGTGATCGGGAAGCTTAGTCTTTTTTGTTTGTTGTTTCTTTTGAGTCCCGGAGGACTTGTGTTGTTGCTTTTTAGACTTTTGCCTTTTAAGACTTCTACTTTGTTGTTTCTCTTTTGTTATTTCCAATTCTTCGAATCGTATTAACTGTTTGTCTTTTATCGTACTTGTCTATCAAATGCATGATTTCTCAAGATTCGAAGTGACTGTTTGTTTAGTATAAACGTTATT
>NC_027756.1:33005609-33005952 GCF_000695525.1 Brassica oleracea var. oleracea
TTTTTTAAAGAGACCGAGTAAAAGTGGCCTTAGTGGCGCATTTACTCAGTAAGGCGTTCGTCTTGACTAAGGATGGAAAAAGAGGCGGAGATGTTTGGAGTTCCAAGCTCTCGGTACTGCTTCGCCTGTTGAAGTCTCGAGGCGGTATACTCCTGGTTTGATGACTTTGACTATCTTGTGTGGTCCTTCCCAGTTGGCTCCAAGCTTGCCGGCTTTCCACGCCAGTTGACAAGATTGCCCATTTCGAGGGGACGCGATTTAACCTTTTTGTTGTAGTAGCTCTCGATTTGATGGTGGTAATTCTGGATTCAAAGTAGTGCTTGGTCGCGCTTTTCCTCGACGT
>NC_027756.1:33006173-33006495 GCF_000695525.1 Brassica oleracea var. oleracea
TCTGCCCAGCAACCTTTCTTTAAGTCGAGTCGTTTCTTCAGACCGTCGATGATGGTCTTGTTCGTCGACTCGGCTTGGCCGTTACTTTGCGGGCTTCTCGGGGTCAACATGTTGAGTCGAATTCACCATCTGTCGCAGAATCCCTTGAAATGATGCAAGATGAATTGTGAACCGTTGTCTGTAATGATCTCGTATGGGAGCCCATGTCGGCAGATTATGTTCTTCCAGGCGAAGTTTTGCACCTCCTTGTCGGTGATGCTGGCGTAGGCTTCGGTTTCAACCCATTTGGTGAAGTAATCTGTGAGGACCAGGATGAACTTCT
>NC_027756.1:33006595-33010252 GCF_000695525.1 Brassica oleracea var. oleracea
AGAGGAGCAAGGATCTTTGCTATCGCCGTGATTTGGTCAACTGCCGCTTCTTGTAGGGCAAGGCGTGCCAGGATCGTTTCCATAGACGCAGGATGGGGAAGTGGAGTTACTGGTGTAGGCGTAGGTGTCACCTCTGGAGCCGGCATCACCTCGAGAGCTTTGCGCTCCTCGCCTGACGAAGAACTGTCGTTGTTAACGACCATAGTTCTGACGTTACTTTGCTAGTAGCCCCACGGTGGGCGCCAACTGTTTGATCGGAAAACGGTAATAAAGAAGATATGGGTTTTAACAAAGACGTCTTATTTATGGTCGGAGAAAACGTTCAGTCGGTTACAAGAGAAATGAAGAGAATGCGACAGAATGGAAGCCGGTGGCTCGATGAGCTACCGGAAAAGTACAACTAGCGGCGAGATGAAGCAAAGGTGAAAACCCTAATCTAGCCGCCAAGTGTTAGTCAGTTATTTTGGATCCTTCTCTCGTTTTCTCCCCTTTACCTTATCTAGACGTCCTGATGCTTCGTCCTTGACCTAATTTGCGCCATCTTGGTGGGCCTCCTCTGCTGGGCCGAGAAGCCCGTAGGCGTCCGAGCATCTGCTGAGCCGAATATACTTTAGTCGATGACGATCGACTAAAAGTTCTCAAGAGTCAAGCCGAGAGACCTGACTCTTGAGCCGACCGATCGAGCCGTCGCTCTCCCTAATCCGGGCCAGGCCTTTCTATTCCTCGGGCCTTGTGGGATGGTCAAATCCATCCTCTACATTCATTTTGAAAGAAAATGTACATGTGTGTCGTATATATATTACCCATGAGATACAACATAGTTTCAGAATTATTCCCTATACATTTGTTCACACCCGAAAGACGAACCCTAAAACAAAAGGAAGCAGTAGTTATCAAAATGTCGCAGTTTTTGTACTCTCTAACGCTCGTCTTCGTTTTCCTCGCATCAGCAAACACAGAAATAACAGCAGACACTTCACCATCCTACTCCAAAAACCACAAAATCTTCGTGAAGACGGCGTGTAATTCAACAACATACCCTGACAAATGCTACAAGTCCTTATCCTCCTACTCATCCACCATCAAATCCGATCCGATAAAGCTATGCACCACGGCGCTCAAGCTCAACGTGAATTCCGCAAAAGAAGCAGCTTCCGTCATCTCTAAGCTTCTCAAAAAGTCTCAGAAATCCGCAGCCGGACGAAAGAATAAAATGTTACCGGAGAAGCTTATCCTCAGGGACTGCCTCGAGGAGATGAGGGACACAATTGTTGAGCTGAAGCAAGCGATCACAGAGATGAAGACTCTACGAGATGGTGACTCTGTGCCTGAGCATATGACGAACGTCAGGACATGGGTGAGCGCGGCATTGACGGACGAAGGGACTTGTACGGACGGGTTCGAAGAGATAAAAGTGAATAAAGAAACTAAGAAGAAGGTAACGAAGGTTGTTGAGGAACTTGCAACGACGACTAGTAATACTTTGGCGCTTATTAAAAATCTAAGTTACTAGCGAACGATTAAATAAAATAAAATTATTGTTAATGAATTATTACGCGCGACCACCTTGTGCATGTTTTTCTTTTCTACACGTCAAAACTGATGTGTGTTTACCACAAAATATTGTAACGATGTTAGAGTTAATTTGATTAAGACAAATTATATTATAAAGATATCGTTTTTTTATTATTACCTAAGAGCATCATTATCCCTGAAACCCCAAATGGGGTTTCTTAATTTTTTTTTTATTTTTTTTTTTACTTTTTCGAATTTAAAAAAAAAAAAAACGAACCAATTGTGAGCCGCCACGTGTTAGTGGGGCCCGCGAACAGTGTAAGAAACTCTTAAGAACCGACTACTATTTAGTAGTTTTTGTAACCGGTTTCTTAAAAAAAAGTGGGTCCTACGCGGGATCTACGGGCTAAGAAACCCTCTAGTATACCCGGATAAAGATGCTCTAAGAACTTATCAAGAATATGTACGGGGTGGACGAGCAGTTAAAAACCCTTCCAAAAGAGCACATTTTGGTCGTGTCCAGAATTTCAGATCGTATTTGCACATGCTCCATTTAATTTTCATCAAATTTATTCTTTGTTACATCAAATTAAGTACGAAAAAAATTGGTGAATTATTTGAAAGACATTTATTGAATAGATAAAAAGACGATTCGAACAAAAACTCTAGCCATCAAAAAAGAAAGAGCGAGATTTTTTAATAGTTTTAAACTAATGGCCAGAGGTTTCTATAGTTCCGACATCGGATTGTTTGATTATTTTTATTTCTTTTTCTTTGATTTGCTTTACTTCCGGTCACTTTGGTTGTTTGATTGCCAATTTATTTTAAATCTCACAACAACAACAAAAAATATATTTTTTTTGTATGTTTCTCCCAATGGATTTTGTAAGACAAAAACTTTGGTTCAATTGAACAATTTAGAAAAAGTAATTGACAGATCTACTGTGGATGGTGGCGACGAGTCTTACCGGCTTCAATCGTTGATGGTTTTTCATTTGATGGTGATGAAGTTCTTGCTGCAAACTATGGTTATTTCAAAAGGCATTATGAATGGAACGAGAGTGGCAATCGTTCTCAATTCAGTCTGAAGCTTGGTGTTTTTGGATTAATACGAAGATTATCTCTCTTGAGATTCAACTATTCCAGAAGAAATATGGAGCTTTTATATGAAAAATATTTAGTCTTCCATACGCAAAATAGATGTGTGTTGTTTACTTTGGATCCCTACTAGTGTATCCATTTTCTACATTTGTTTTGATAGTTCCCATGCATTGTTTAGAACTTTTGCCTAGAAGGCTTAATAATACAATCCAGCATTAAAAAAAAAAAAAAATAAAGAGACAACAAGGTGATTGATCTAGTTTGTTTAAAAGATGAATATTTCAGCAAGAACATAGATAAAAATGTAAAACCTACCTCTTGTGCCGAAAATTTATGTAAATTTTTGAATGTCTTTCTCGGTTCTAGGTGTCTCCCTTTTATACATGTCATCTTTCATTTTCTCTCCTAAGTCGGCTTAACTTTACGCCGAACTTGGCTTAGTTGAGCCGACATCACTTGATCTGTGCCAAGTAATTCTGTCTATTTGATACACTACAAGAAAACAGCAAAGATTCTGAGGGAAAAAATCGTCGGAATTTCGTCGGAATACCGTTATTCCGACGACATACCGACGAAACAAGTCGTCGGAAATAATTCCTCGGATTTTCTTCTTTCGTCGGAAATCCCTCGGAATTTTCCGACGGAATTCCGAGGAAACAAATTTCCGAGGAAATTCCGAGGACCATTATTTTGTCGGAAATGTCCTCGGAATATACCGAGGGAGAACTTCGTCGGGATATTTCCTCGGACGTTCATCGATCGATGCGTTTTAGACATATATACATCGATCGATAGGAATATACCGACGGAACTGTTCCCTCGGATTATACCGAGGGACATCTTCCTCGGAATATTCCGAGGAACACGTTCCTCGGAATATTCCGAGGGAACAGTTCCTCGGTATATTCTGAGGAACATGTCCCTCGGTATATTTCGAACGTTTTTTTTGTAAACAGATCGATCGATGGATTTATGTCCAAAAACGCATCGATCGATCGCGTGAAAAATATAATTAATTTCCTCGGAATGTAAAAAATATTA
>NC_027756.1:33014323-33016357 GCF_000695525.1 Brassica oleracea var. oleracea
TGCACAAGCTATGAGATTTTATGATATGTTGGATGCTGGAAAGCAACCATTGTACGAAGGTTGCAGAGATGGTCATTCAGCTTTATCATCTGCTACAAGATTGATGGGATCCAAATGAGGTCGATCGATCCAAGAACGAAAATAATTTGAAGAAGACATATTTTTTATGAATCAAATTCGTGTGTAAATAGAGTAAGAGGGAGGATGAAGATATGGAGTGAATGAAGAGGAAGAGGAGTGCTTGTTTATATAGATTAAATCCTGCCGACATACCGAGGAAATTCCGACGGAATTCCGACGGAAAAGGCTAGTTCGTCGGAATTTCCTCGGAATTTTGTAAAATCCCCCAACAGCTCTCCAACGGCTATAATATTTCCTCGGAATTCATCGGTTTTTTCCGAGGAACACATTGTTCCTCGGAATTTCCTCGGAATATTCCGACGGACTGAGGTTTCCTCGGAATTCCGTCCGTATATTCCGAGGAAATTCCGAGGAACCCCAATTTTGTGTTACCTCGGAATTTCCTCGGAAATTCCTCGGTATATTCCGACGATTTCATTTTCCGTCGGAATGTCCGTCAGAATACCGCTGTTTTCTTGTAGTGATAGGTTTTGTCGGAGAGATGTAATCTATCTCAAAAAAAAATTTAGGGTTCAATGTCTTTGTAAATTTTCAAAACAGAGACAAATTTATGATAATGTCATATATTTGGGAGTACTACGCATGTGGCCCATTGGCCATTAAGCCAGACCCGTATGGGAAACATGACTTCTCAGATGTCACTCATTTGGGAGATAATGCCTTGTTGGAATTCAAACCGGTTTATAACGATTTATAAATCAACCTATGAATTTAATTTGCCTAAAATTTCATGTCAATACTGAAATAAATCTAGATCTAGGGTTTCAAATATACCTGGAAGTTTTGCAGCAGAAAGATGAATAAAACAAACTGAAGTTTCCTACCACTTCAAACGTCGTGCCTCTACCGGTATCCACACGCACACAAATTAGATCACAACGGAATGCTAGCGCCGTCAAACTAGACAAACATTTTGTCTCTGGTCCCCTTAGGGTTTTAGTTGTATTCGTCATCATTAATGAAAAGACAGCACCATGTATATATATATTTAACATGGCAACGTGCTTAACCTAGTCCAATTAAGGGCTGGTGGGCTAAAGCCCATGCACAGACACGTTCATCTTTTCATTAAGATAATTATAATAGTTATCACTTGCTTTAGTATAATACATCTTATGTATTATATTACTTCCAAAACCATAATCATTAATCTAGTTTGCTTAGGTGTGTGACCCTGTAGGATCATATAAAATTAGTAATAGATTTTCAATCTATAGATTATTAGCGGTTTCTAACAAAACATTATAACCACCTTATTTTATACGATTGTCGAACCTCGACACTACGACTTTAACAAGAGTAAGTACAAAATGATTTTAGGACATTCCAAACAATCTCCCACTTGTACTAGAATCATCTATTCTCATAATCTTTTTGTCTTTATATCTCGATCTCAGCATAAGACAAGAACTAGTGTCATCCTTATTAAGTTATATCACGTTTATCGAACTCTGATTTATACTGATAAAACAAATGACTGACAATCACCTCGTTTGAGCACGGCCATGCATTTTTCAGTATCAAATCTTCGATAGGCCCAGAGATATTTATCTCCCGTTATATGGGAGGGACAAATCTCATCTTGTTCCATCCCTGTTCCTTAACAAACTTCATAGAACACCTAATCAATGCCTTTATAATCACCAGTTACGGCTGACGTTTGACAAGGTCAAAGTGAACTAATCCATAAATAAAGAATCATGACGAACTCAGGTCTAAGGACTATACTCTATAGTCATAGTAAGAAACTCTCATGACACTCATATAACAATCTTGTAGAGTTCTCATAGCGGGTCAGTCCGATCATGTGTTCTCTAACACATATCCATGTGATTGACTTCAATACCACATATTGAATGACTACATGAAACTTAGTCATCAATCACCTCACAT
>NC_027756.1:33016432-33025642 GCF_000695525.1 Brassica oleracea var. oleracea
CACTTATAGGGTTTCATGATCAAGTCTCATTGCAGAAGCTCCACTCCTCAACGCATCAACAGTTTCAGTGGTTGCCTTTGCGCCTTCTAACATAATCATCTGTATGAAAAAAAGAGATATACGATAAATCCATTTACTACTACTGATGAAATAAACAAACTTAGAAGGACCAGTCATAACAAGAAAATAAAAACTAACTTGAATATTTAATATCAATGGCTGCAGTATAACTCTTATACTTAGACCATGGAAGAGGCTTGGTCAATGGATCAACAACATTTGCATCCATTCAAACTATTCTATGGTGCTTTGCTTGGAACCCTTCCAAATCACCACTCTCTATTAAGACAAAAGATGAAACCAACTTGTGATCGAAAATCATCTTTGTCAGTCTGAAAAACTGGCATCGATGTAACCACTTACAACAAGCTCATTAATTCCTCCATAGACCAAGAATTTATCCTTAGTATTTCTCAAATACTTGAGGATATTCTTGACTATTGTCCAGTGACTTTCACCTAGTTCAGATTGGTATCGACTCGTCATGCTCAAAGCACATGCAACATCTGGACGAGTACAGATCATGGCATACATGATAGATCCTTTAGCAGAAGCATATGGGATTTTACTCATGCGCTCTCGCTCATCCTGTGTCGCAGGACACTGAGTCTTGCTAAGAGTTATGCCATGAGACATTGGCAAAAAGCCTTTCTTGGAATCATGCATTTTGAATCCATGTAAGACCTTATCGATATGAGTATCTTGACATAATCCAATAGTCTTATTTAATCTATCTCTATAGATTCTTATTCCAAGGATATATGTAGCTTTTTCCATGTCTTTCATTAGGAAACAACCTCAAAGTATGTCATCTACATACAACACCAAGGAAAACTGCGCTCCCACTAGTCTTCTTGTAAACGCAAGGTTCTTCTTTATTTCTAATGAAATCAAACTCTTTGATTGCCTCTTTAAAATGAATATTCCAACTCCGAGATGCTTGCTTCAAGCAATATATTGGAGTCAGGGCCCATCATAGCTTCATCAAAGGACGTAGGTTCATCACTCTCTATTATCAATAGATCATGATGATCCGTCACCCAAACCTCATATATATCAGGTTTGTGACGTGTACTTTCGGACCTACGCACTTCAGGTTTCACAAGTGTAGATTCTACGACTCTTCGTAAATCTAATTGATCATCTTCCTAAGATGATGAAACCATCTCCTGTGTTTCTCGAACTTCTTCGAGTTGTACTTTACTCCCACTGTTCTTCTTAGAAAAAAAATCTCTCTCAAGAAAAACACCACTATGAGCAACAAACACTTTGTTTTCAGTGGGGTAGTAAAAGTAATAACCTTTTGTTTATTTAGGACAACCAATGAAGTAGCATTCATCAGATTTAGGTCCAAGGTTATCAGTAAACATATGTTTGACATAAGCATTAGAACCTCAAATTTTCAGAAAAGACAAATTTGGAACCTTTCCAGTCCACATCTCATATGGAGTCTTCTCAACTGATTTTGATGGACATCTATTCAGCGTAAACGTAGACGTTTCTAGAGCGTATCCCCAAAAGGATGGTGGAAGATCTGCATGACTCATCATAGATCGAACCATATCTAATAAAGTTCAATTTCTCTTTTCGGACACACCATTCCATTGTGGTGTTCCAGGAGGAGTGAGTTGTGAAACAATTCCACATTCTCTCAGATGATCATTAAACGCTTGACTCAAACATTCTCCTGCTCGATCAGATCGAAGAGCTTTTATTTTCTTGGCAAGCTGATTTTGTACTTCATTCTGAAATTCTTTGAACTTTTCAAAAGATTCAGACTTATGTTTCATTAGATAAACATAACCATATCTACTGAAGTCGTCAGTAAATATAATGAAGTACTGATAGTTTCCTCTAGCATTTATACTCATTGGTCCACATACATCAGTATGTATAAGTTCCAACAAGTCTTTGGCTCTTTCACCGTGTCCAGTAAAAGGAGCCTTAGCCATTTTACCTAATAAACAAGATTCACATTTTTCATATGATTCATAATCAAATGAGCTCAAAAGTCCATCACTATGAAGCTTTTTAATGTGTTTCTCATTTATGTGGCCCAAACGACAATGCCAAAGAAAAGTCTGATTTGTGCCGTTAGACTTGAATCTTTTGGTACTGATATTATAGACAGGCACGCTTTGGTCTAGAATATAAAGTCCATTCTCCAATGGACCGCTACCATAAAAGATATCATTACGATCAAAGGAACAACACTTGTTTTTGATCGAAAACTGAAATCCTTCCAAATCCAAACAAGGAATAGAAATAATATTCCTACTTAAAGTAGGTACATAGTAGCAATTCTTAAGTTCTAAAACCAAGCCTGAAGGTAAAGACAAGTGAAATGTTCCCACGGCTAATGCATCAACTCTTACTCCATTTCCCACGCGTAGGTCCACTTGTCCTTTCTCCAAAATTCTCCTATTTCTTAAGCCATTCATACTCGTACAAATATGAGCACCACAGCCGGTATCCAATACCCAAGAAGTAGAACCAGAAGTAGTAACATTTACTTCTATAACATAAATACGCCTAGACGATGTTTCAAAAGTCTTTTTCCTTTTTCAGATCTTCCAAGTAGGGTTTAAACTCTTGTTTGAGAACAATTCTCTGGTTTCGATACCATTGGAGGAAATTTGATCCATTCAATTTGTCATTCTCAATGGCATATTGGAATGAAAATGGGTTGTGAGGAGTTAACATTGCTGGAATAGAAGAATAGCAAATATTAATATGATGTTCAGGAATTAGAGAAATCTCAATAATTAAGAAAACTCATATTATATTCAAAACACTTTCCTCAAATGAATATAATATCCAAGATCCATATTTCACTCAAAACCGAGCGAGCTTTGGCTCATCGCCCAAATGTTTAGCTATTTAGGTAAGCAACACTTTACTAATTATATCCAATATAATTCTTGGTTGTCAGACGACATCTCATGTCTTGTCCAACATATGTCTCTAAGCCCAAAACCGTTTTGATAGTCTAGTCAAGTAAACCAGTCTTCTATTCATATGGTAACCGTTACCATCTACCTCACTTATCTAATTGCAGACACCTTGCTTTGGCAAGCCCATCTTACAACGAAACAAGTCTTGATAGTTGATAAGATTGGGTAGACATCAAAAGTACTTGAAATTAATTGAGGAACAAATTTTAATTCAATTTTAACTTATATTTAAAATTTATATCTAATATAAATATAAATATAACTAATACATATCTTATATGTATTTTAATTGAATTAAATAATTTAATTAATTTAATCTAATTAAAATAATTAATTATTTATATATTTGATTTTATAATTTAATCTAATTAAAATCTAATCAAACGACCAAACCAATCGGACCAAACCAATTGTATTAAGCCAATCAAACCAAACACTTGATTCAATCGGTTTCACATGCAAATTAATTATAGAATCACTTTATGTATTACAATAATACACGATTACCTTATATTATACGATTCACATTGAATGAATATGCATAATAAACTATTCAAAAATCAACGACCAAATATTACTATAATATATGTTGACTTTTAAATCAAATATGCAATCACCTTATGAACATATGCATGCGTAATCACTATTACACATATTCAAACTACACTACGAATCACATGCGTGTGTAATTATTATTATATGCATGCGGTTAACTTATACGTTGGTATTTGGTAATCGTAATATACAATATCAAAATTAAGATATGGACCTTTCTAAAATACATGTATATCTAATATACCCATATCTTTATTTTGGAAATTGATGAACATCTTCGTCAACTTACGATTATCACAGGCTCGGTTGATTAACAATTTAAACAAGATCGAACAAAATTATTTATCTATATCAATATATAAATTAAATAAGATTCAATTTCAGTATTAAGTAGGCTCTGATACCACTGTTGGAATTCAAACCGGTTTATAACAATTTATAAATCAACCTATGAATTCAATTTGCCTAGAATCTCATGTCAATAATGAAATAAATCTAGATCTAGGATTTCAAATATACCTGAAAGTTTTGCAGCGGAAAGATGAATAAACCAAACTGAGGTTTTCTAGCATTTCAAACGGCGTGCCTCTATCGGTATCCACACGCACACAAACTAGATCACAACGGGATGTTAGTGCCGTCAAACCAGACAAACATTTTGTCTCTGGTCGCCTTAGGGTTTTAGTTGTATCCGTCATCATTAATGAAAAGACAGCACCATGTATATATATAATTAACATGGCAACGTGATTAACCTAGTCCAATTAAGGGCTGGTGGGCTAAAGCCCATGCACATACACGTTCATCTTTTCATTAAGATAATTATAACTATTATAATTATCACTTGCTTTAGTATAATATATCTTATGTATTATATTACTTCCAAAACCATAATCATTAAACTAGTTTGCTTAGGTGTGTGATGTAAGATGATATAAAATTAGTAATAGATTCTCAATCTATAGATTATAAGCGGTTTTGAACAAAACATTATAACCACCTTATTTTATACGATTGTCGAACCTCGATACTACGACTTTAACAAGGGTAAGTACAAAATGATTTTAGGACATTCTCAACGTGTCTATCCTACTAAATTATTTCATCGGTAGGAGATCAATACAACGATGCATCTTGTATTTTCATCGCGGATTACTAGAAGAGACTTGACTAATTTGAAGTCTAAGCCAATAGCATCAAATAATGATAAATTGAATTTTTGTTGCTAAATTGTAATTTTATTTAAAGAAATGAAAGTTCACGAGTTACAATTTTCTTTAATAGATCGAAAGATCTGAAACGATTAGTCCACATCAAGAAAAACAAAACATGGAAATAAAGACAATTAAGACTCAAACACATCTGTTTGCTAGCATTAGAATGTAAAAGTAACGATAATAACTTAGAATCGAATAAAGCCGAAGCCATAAACGAGTCAAAAGGAGATACAAGAAAAAGATTTAACAAATGCTTATGTAGCAAAAGAAAGTTATTTCCTCTCGTAAAACAAACAAAGAATCATTCATCTAAGCAGATAGTAGAGGCTGCGTCGAAGGTTGCCTTGAAAGTCTAAGCAACGACGTTCAACAACAAAACCTAGATCCGACATGAGTCAAGATAACACTAACTGGCAGAGCTTAACAGCAGATGCTCACTCTACCAAGTTCACTTTGGCTAGCACATAGACAAACCACATCACCATTCTGAAGCCTTACTGCCTCCTTTTAAAGCACTAAGAGCATGATTAACCTTACAACCCCATTAGGGTCTCTTAATGATTTTTTTTAATAATAAATGTTACTTAAGAACTTAGTTAAGAGACATCAACATTTATATGCTCCAATGATACTCCCTTAATTAAGAGTTCTTAAAAAAAAATTATTCGGTTTATATAGAAAATGATTTAACCCTTTATATAGAGAATGAGAAAAGAGAATATGACTTTATAGAAAGAATGAGAGAAAAAGAAAATTTGTGATCAAATTGTTTGGTTTTACCAAAACTTAATATAGAGAAGATTACAAGGGAACAATATTGTGTAAGCTTACTTGATCTAGAGAACGATAAGCCATTAGTGAAAAGGGAATAATACCTTTAGTTGTATCAAGATATTCCATCAAGCAAGATCTTTCTGATTTTGATCCAGAGAACCACTGAGACATATTCGTTACAGCTTGGTCGATGCTCTCGAACTCCCACCTTCATATCAACTTAGCTTCAATAGCAAGAGAGGTGTCTGTCTGCATAAAGATATAGATAAACGTAAGAAACAATAAAAGCAAAACAGTGGAGAATTGCAAGGGAAATACATGTAGCTCATTCAGGTAATTGATACCCCTCACATTGTCCCACTCAACTTCAAGCACGATGAAACCGTACAATGTCTTGTGCAGCTGCTCTCGAACTCCCACCTTCGCATCAACTTAGCTTCAATAGCAAGAGAGGTGTCTGTCTGCATAAAGATATATATAAACGTAAGAAACAATAAAAGCAAAACAGTGGAGAATTGCAAGGGAAGTACCTGTAGCTCATTCAGGTAATTGATACCCCTCACATTCTCCCACTCAACTTCAAACACGATGAAACAGTACAATGTCTTGTGCAGCTGCTTGTTTAGATACAAAGAGCTTTGCAGTTTCTTTGCAGGTATTTTTGTTCTTGGAAAAGGTTGTGGCGTCGATCAACGCGAGTCAAAGAGAGTCTGGACTGCAAACAAAGATAGAGGGGGTTAGTCAGTTCCATCAGGTTTTTCATCTGAAGCGACGATAAGAAAATGTATTTGGAAGCAATTTTTACAACCTTTGTAACCATAAGTTTCCAGAAGTGAGCAGATCGGGTGCCAGGATTCAACCATGGCCGGTTGTCTACCAATATGTAAATCTTCTTGCTTTTATTGGCCATGAAAATACTGAGATCAGAAAGATATGATTGCAAGTCTCTGAAACCAAAGAAAAGCCAGATAAGCAGAGAACATCAGGCAAATAAAATGTGACAATCTATGTAACAGACACTTAACTATTACCAGATTAAGAGCTTTTATGAGAAAAAGAAGGCAACACACACATTGAGATTCAGAACAATCACACACGCAACCTTATTGCCTTTCCACAGAGAAAAAAATATCATGAAAGTAGACAAGAGAATTGCTAGAACAAAGGTGCTGGTTCAAACTATAATTCACTTCACAGGGAGATGTTCATACCAAGAATTGATACTACTTCAGACTCAGGAAAGGAATATAAATCCTGGCATCAGAATCCTACAGGCACTCGATATGAACAATAACAAAAAACGCAAGAGCTTTCAACACAGAGCTTTCATTTAAATTGTCAAAAGACACAAAATCAAAAGAGAACTTGTTTTGTCAGGAAGGACAAGGTAGTTTCCTTTAAAGGTTTCAACAATGGCTGAAACAAGACTTATTATATTGTAATGAAAAAAGCAAAGACAGAACAAGGAAACTAATATAGTCCCTCTAAAAAAACAGGTTGTGGCATAATTCCATTCATAGACAATAAACTGCAGAGAAACGGACATGGTGATGAATTGAGTGAAGAGAAATTACCCGATCTGGAGACTCGTCATGGGGAAAACACATTTAGTTTCTTCACCATTCCTCATCTCAACACCCACCGACTCGAAGGAATCGTCGGAGGAGGTTCGGAATCAGGTTCGAGATGGCCTTGTGGATTCATCATCGGGAGAGAGACAGAGAGGAGAGAGACAGGGAGGAAGAGATAGAGAGGAAGAGATAGAGACGGAGAGATGAAGAGAAGAGACGGCTCTTCCACACCTTAATTAGGAGACGAGACGTCTCTTGTGGTAATTAGGAGACATCTCTTGTGGTAATTACTTTTTTTTTTAAATCACAATTATACTAAAAAACCTATTTAAGAGACAGCTTTAATGCTGCTCTAATGATGACGTATATAAACCAAACCAATTTATAAGACTAATTAACCAAACCGTCCACACAAGCAAAACAAGTAAAATCGCTAAGCCATTTCAATTTCAATGCCAATCGGAGCTCTAATAACGTTTGAAATTGAACCACTAGCATATGTAGATTCAAGCATTTGTATTGGCAACCGCTATCTAGTCATGCCCTAACTAATTGCCCTATTCTTTTTGCGACAAAAAAATTAACAAACAAAACAAAAAGAAATCTAAGTGCAGCGTCGTTATACAGCTCCCCCCCTCCGGCGGGACTTTAACTCAATATATCCTTATCATAAAAAAACCATTCTCCTTGTCTCCTCTCTATTCCCACTACCCATTTATCATTGCAATCCCTATACTAACCTTCTATTTATTTACTATATATATTACACTTCACTTTCCATCTCATTAATATATTAAATTATTCATTTTAATAAACTCACCATAAATGTAAACTATTTGACCCCACAAGAAAACTTTAACCAATAGAATCACACTAATTTCCTTTTCTTTCTTCTTCCCCATCGTGCTCCACCTTTCATCCTCCATTAATGAGTTTTAAAATTCAAAATAGAGGTAATTTATGTCCATTTTTTACGATTTTTTTATAAATATCATTAAAATAAGTTTCTATCATGGGCAATATAAAAAAAATAAGATTTGATGTTAATTCTAAAAGAATGAAAACGTTTTTCACCACTATGTTTTTGTGTTTCGTGTTGTTTTTATAGCCGTTTTTGATAATTTTTTTATAGAATATCATTAAAATGAAATATATATCATGGGTAATGTAAATAATGTAAGAGTAGATAGTAATTTAGAGAGAGGCTGATTTTTTTTTTGAAAACTGTATTTAGGTTTAAGCTATGTTTATGGATCTGTAGTATATTAGGAATTTGAAATGGTCGTAAATATGATTGTAGTGGTATTATCCGAACAATATCTTCATAAAAAGTAGATTATTTCGCAAAAATAAAAGTTTATGGGTACTACTAATCAAACTAGTACAATAATTACTCTATAAATTAATACTAGATAAATATAAAATCTCTATAAAATAATAAATTTCTTCGGTCCCGAATTAGGCCGGTTCAAAATATGTCACAAATCGATAAAATAATAAGATAGTATTTTTTACAGGCTATAAGCACTTTGGTTGCCCTGGAGGATATTAAGATCATTACAAGTATTCCCTTGAGTACAAATCAGATGGATGATAAGTTTGGATGGCATTTTACTAACAATGGAAAATATACGGTACAATCTGGGTATCAAGTGGAAAGAGTCTATCCAGATAAGGAAAAACCACCAGAATTTTATGGACCCACAGTTGATGTTCTTAAAGCCTACTGCTGGAATTTGAAGTGTCCTCCGAAGATAATGCATTTCTTATGGCGACTACTTTCAGGATGTATAGCGGTCATGAAGAACCTAAATGCAAGAGGAATACAAGGAGATATATTTTGCTCACGTTGTGGTGATCAGGAGGAATCGATAAACCATGAGTTTTTTATTGTCATCCAGCACGACAGGTGTGGGCTTTATCTAAGATACTAGGATTATTGGGTTTATTGTGTGTAATCGGAATACTAAGATTACTGGATTTATTGTGTGTGATTCGTACTACTAGGACTACTGGGTTTATTATGTGTAATTCAGACTACTATGATTACTTGGTTATATTATGTATAATTTGAAACCC